>NW_027212588.1:0-5000 GCF_041682495.2 Bombus fervidus
CGCTGGACTTTGAATTTTTATATGCCAGCGAAAGCAATACGCCGCTGGACTTTGAATTTTTATATGCCGGCGAAAGCAATACGCCGCTGGACTTTGAATTTTTATATGCCAGCGAAAGCAATACGCCGCTGGACTTTGAATTTTTTAAGTATGCTTGAAAAAGCAATACGCCGCTGGACTTTGTCGCGTGCGCTTGAAAAAGGAATTTCGCTGCGTACGGCCTTAGATGGTCGTACGTAGCGATTTTTTTTCCTTTAAATCAATTTTCGTCGAGTGCGATTCAAAAGCAATACGCCGCTGGACTTTGTCGTTTTCAAGCAAAAACCAATACTCCGCTGGAATCGACAATTTAATTCCAAACACAATTTCGCTACGTACGGCCGTCGATGCGAACGATGGTCGTACGTAGCGATTTTTTTTTCCTTTAAATCCAATAGAGATAACGTCTCGAGGGCGTGCCCGGGCGCCACTCCCCCCCCCCCAACCCCCCGCATCGCGGGTCAGCGCCGGGGTACGTACGATATTCTTAAGGTACGTACGTACGTACGAAAATACGACGACGTAATTCGCAAGGGCGAGACGCGCGCTCGCTCCTCTTTTACTTTTCGTTCTCTCGTTTTTTCCTTCTTTCACCATCGACCAAACCGCTCTCGATCGATCCAAGAAACGAGACGAAAGTAACGAAAAATTAACGTAACGAAAATATACCGTGGACGTACGAAGTAACGGTCGCGATCGTTGCTCGCTCGCTGCGCTCGCTCGAACTTATACTAGCCCAACCCAAAACCGATCCCGCGAGTTTCTCCGATTTCAAGAGAAATCGAGGAACGAACGCGAAAAAGGGATTGGTTTTGGGTTGGGCTAGTTTTTTTTTCGAGCGAGCGCAGCGAGCGAGCAACGCTCGAGAGCCCGTCTGACTTTGAAAAATTTTCGTACCGAACGGTTATTTCCAGTTATTTCGCTTAAAAGCGTTGTGATGCGTATATATTTTTACATAAATGGGAATATCATGTATTCCTACGTCGGGATTAAGCGTTTATTTCGTCCCGAGAACGTTAAAAAAAAATTTTTAATCGAACCGTTTTTTCGAATTTTTTCGCTTAAAAGCGTTACAAGGTGCTAATATTTGTGCATAAATCGCTTTAGAATGACGTTTTACATCGGGATTAAGCGTTTATTTCGTCGCTGGAAAGTTATATAAAAAAAGTATGATCGCGCCCGGGACGTTGGAACTTAGTCGCATTCTCGACCGGTACGTAGGGACTTAGAAAAATTTTCGACCGAAAAGTTATTTCGAGTTATTTCGCTTAAAAGCGTTATAAGGTATGAATATTTTTATAGAAATCGTTATGGTTCGACGAATTCTAGTCGACTGTAACGATTTCGTTTTATTTTTTTAAAAAATTGCCCCCTCCGGACCGACATGACCGGGCGGTTGGCACTTCGTCGATCCCCCGGCCGGTACGTAGGGACTTAGAAAAATTCCGGTCCAAAAAGTTATTTCGAGTTATCTCGCTAAAAAGCGTTACGAGGTATGAATATTTTTATATAAATGGCAATATTATGTATTTCTACGTCGGGATTAAGCGTTTATTTCGTCCCGAGAACTTTAAAAAAAATTTTTTAATCGAACCGTTTTTTCGAATTTTTTCGCTTAAAAGCGTTACAAGGTACGAATATTCTTGCATAAATCGCTTTAGAATGACGTTTTACGTCGGGATTAAGCGTTTATTTCGTCGCTGGAAAGTTATATAAAAAAAGTATGATCGCGCCCGGGACGTTGGAACTTAGTCGCATTCTCGACCGGTACGTTGGGACTTAGAAAAATTTCGGACCGAAAAGTTTTTTCGAGTTATTTCGTTAAAAAGCGTTACGAGGTATGAATATTTTTATAGAAATCGTTATGGTTCGACGAATTCTAGTCGAACGTAACGATTTCGTTTTATTTTTTTAAAAAATTGCCCCCTCCGGACCGACATGACCGGGCGGTTGGCACTTCGTCGATCCCCCGGCCGGGACGTAGGGACTTAGAAAAATTCCGGACCGAAAAGTTATTTCGAGTTATCTCGCTTAAAAGCGTTATGATGCGTATATATTTTTACATAAATAGCAATATTACGTATTTCTACGTCGGGATTAAGCGTTTATTTCGTCCCGACAACGTTAAAAAAAAATTTTTAATCGAACCGTTTTTTCGAATTTTTTCGCTTAAAAGCGTTATAAGGTGCGAATATTCTTGCATAAATCGCTTTAAAATGACGTTTTACATCGGGATTAAGCGTTTATTTCGTCCCCGAAAGGTGCCGTAAAAAATTTACGATCGCGCCCGAGACGTTGGAACTTAGTCGCATTCTCGAGCGGTACGTTGGGACTTAGAAAAATTTCGGACCGAAACGTTATTTCGAGTTATTTCGCTTAAAAGCGTTACGAGGTATGAATATTTTTATAGAAATCGTTATGGTTCGACGAATTCTAGTCGAACGTAACGATTTCGTTTTATTTTTTTAAAAAATTGCCCCCTCCGGACCGACATGACCGGGAGGTTGGCACTTCGTCGATCCCCCGGCCGGTACGTAGGGACTTAGAAAAATTTCGGACCGAAAAGTTATTTCGAGTTATCTCGCTTAAAAGCGTTACGAGGTATGAATATTTTTATATAAATGGGAATATTATGTATTTCTACGTCGGGATTAAGCGTTTATTTCGTCCCGAGAACTTTAAAAAAAATTTTTTAATCGAACCGTTTTTTCGAATTTTTTCGCTTAAAAGCGTTACAAGGTGCTAATATTTGTGCATAAATCGCTTTAAAATGACGTTTTACATCGGGATTAAGCGTTTATTTCGTCGCTGGAAAGTTATATAAAAAAAGTACGATCGCGCCCGGGACGTTGGAACTTAGTCGCATTCTCGAGCGGTACGTAGGGACTTAGAAAAATTTCGGACCGAAAAGTTTTTTCGAGTTATTTCGTTAAAAAGCGTTATGAGGTACGAATATTTTTATATAAATGGGAATGTTATTAAGTTTTACGTCGGGATTAAACGTTTATTTGGTCCCGAAAACGTTAAAAAAAAATAGTGGACCGACGCGACTCGGCCCGTCGGACTTTGTCATACTCTCCACCGGTACGTAGGGACTTAGAAAAATTTTCGACCGAAAAGTTTTTTCGAGTTATTTCGCTTAAAAGTGTTATAAGGTATGAATATTTTTATATAAATCGCTATATTATTATATTTTACGTCGGGATTAAACGTTTATTTGGTCCCGAAAACGTTAAAGAAAAATAGTGGACCGACGCGACTCGGCCCGTCGGACTTGGTCATACTCTCCACCGGTACGTAGGGACTTAGAAAAATTTTCGACCGAAAAGTTTTTTCGAGTTATTTCGCTTAAAAGTGTTATAAGGTATGAATATTTTTATATAAATCGCTATATTATTATATTTTACGTCGGGATTAAACGTTTATTTGGTCCCGAAAACGTTAAAAAAAAATAGTGGACCGACGCGACTCGGCCCGTCGGACTTGGTCATACTCTCCACCGGTACGTAGGGACTTAGAAAAATTTTCGACCGAAAAGTTTTTTCGAGTTATTTCGCTTAAAAGTGTTATAAGGTATGAATATTTTTATATAAATCGCTATATTATTATATTTTACGTCGGGATTAAACGTTTATTTGGTCCCGAAAACGTTAAAAAAAAATAGTGGACCGACGCGACTCGGCCCGTCGGACTTGGTCATACTCTCCACCGGTACGTAGGGACTTAGAAAAATTTTCGACCGAAAAGTTTTTTCGAGTTATTTCGTTAAAAAGCGTTATAAGGTACGAATATTTTTATATAAATCGCTATATTATTATATTTTACGTCGGGATTAAACGTTTATTTGGTCCCGAAAACGTTAAAGAAAAATAGTGGACCGACGCGACTCGGCCCGTCGGACTTGGTCATACTCTCCACCGGTACGTAGGGACTTAGAAAAATTTTCGACCGAAAAGTTTTTTCGAGTTATTTCGTTAAAAAGCGTTATAAGGTACGAATATTTTTATATAAATCGCTATATTATTATATTTTACGTCGGGATTAAACGTTTATTTGGTCCCGAAAACGTTAAAAAAAAATAGTGGACCGACGCGACTCGGCCCGTCGGACTTGGTCATACTCTCCACCGGTACGTAGGGACTTAGAAAAATTTTCGACCGAAAAGTTTTTTCGAGTTATTTCGTTAAAAAGCGTTATGAGGTATTAATATTTTTATATAAATCGTTGTATTATTATATTTTACGTCGGGATTAAACGTTTATTTGGTCCCGAAAACGTTAAAAAAAAATTTTTTATTCGAAAGGTTTTTTTGAATTATTTCGCTTAAAAGCGTTATAAGGTGCGAATATTCTTGCATAAATCGCTTTAAAATGACGTTTTACATCGGGATTAAGCATTTATTTCGTCGCTGAAAAGTTATATAAAAAAAGTATGATCGCGCCCGGGACGTTGGAACTTAGTCGCATTCTCGAGCGGTACGTAGGGACTTAGAAAAATTTCGGACCGAAAAGTTTTTTCGAGTTATTTCGTTAAAAAGCGTTATGAGGTATGAATATTTTTATATAAATCGCTATATTATTGTATTTTACGTCGGGATTAAACGTTTATTTCGTCCGTGGAAGGTTAAAAAAAAACGGACGGATACGACCGGGCCTTTGGAACTTTGTCTCATTCTGGACCGGTACGTTGGGACTTAGAAAAATTTCGGCCGGCGGAAAAGTCCGAAATACTTATTTCGAGTTATTTCGTTAAAAAGCGTTATAAGGTATAAATATTTTTGCGGAAACGGTTATATCTCTATTAAATACAACTGGATTAAACGTTTTTTTCGAATTTTTTAAAAAATTAGTGTCCGTCGAACTGACACGACTGCGATATTTGTTTAATTTTTTCGTTAATTAACGTTGCAAGGTATATATTTTTTTGCATATTTCTCGTTGTTTTAACGTGTTCTAATCGAT
>NW_027212588.1:10000-12500 GCF_041682495.2 Bombus fervidus
TTTTCAAACTCTGCTTCTGGCTATCGGGAAGAAACGACCGCGCGAGGAAGACGACGACGACGACCGTGCGCGTCCCATCGAATTTTTTTTTATTTTTACCTGATCGACGGAAGTTTCGTCCGGTTCGTCTCTTTTACCATCGTCTCGTCGACCCGTTCAGAGGGGACCGCCTGTCCATATCCTCGTTGTCGTGAGTCATATGCCTCGTTCCGTCGCTAGAGTTTTTCAAACTCTGCTTCTGGCTATCGGGAAGAAACGACCGCGCGAGGCCGATGGCTGCGAGTCCCATCGAATTTTTTTTAAACGCACGCACACACATACACCTGAACGGAGATGCGTTCCTTTTCGTCGCGATTTTTCGCGCTTTAGTCGTCGTTGTCGCCATCCGTTCGGAGGGGACCGCCGGCCGTCTCTCTATCCTCGTTGTCGAGAGTCTAATGCCTCGTTCCGTCGCTAGAGTTTTTCAAACTCTGCTTCTGGCTATCGGGAAGAAAAGACCGCGCGAGGAAGAGGAAGGACGACCGTGCGCGTCCCTTTCGAATTTTTTTTTATTTTTACCTGAGCGACCAAAGTGGATTCAGAGGGGACCGCCGGCCGTCTCTCTATCTTCGTTGTCGCGAGTCTAATGCCTCGTTCCGTCGCTAGAGTTTTTCAAACTCTGCTTCTGGCTATCGGGAAGAATAGACCGCGCGCGAGGAAGAGGAAGGACGACCGTGCGCGTCCCATCGATTTTTTTTATTTTTACCTGAACCACCGAAGTCGATTCAGAGGGGACCGCCGGCCGTGTCTGTATCCTCGTTGTCGAGAGTCTAATGCCTCGTTCCGTCGCTAGAGTTTTTCAAACTCTGCTTCTGGCTATCGGGAAGAAACGACCGCGCGAGGAAGACTACGACCGTGCGCGTCCCATCGATTTTTTTTTACCCGAACGATGGAGATGCATATCGGCTGTTTGCTTCGAATAACTGGACGAGAGGAACGAACATATATATATATCATGGGCTAGCCACCGTGCGCTTTCTTCGCGAGATCGTGTGCTGTACAGAGGATTCAGAATCGGGTGTTATATCCCCGTCGTTTCCTGACGAACGGAGCTTCGATCTCGTTGGTTGTTATATATTATAATGCACTTTACGCCCGGTCGGCGGGCTGCGTGTGTCGTCGCGCAGTCCGTCCGATTTCGTTTTCGAACGTATTTTCGTGTCGTCAATCATATGGCGACTTCCGCGCGTTCGATTCCCGTTGGTCGGACGTTTGTCGGATATCGGCTTCTTTCGAACCGAGAATAAGAGTACAAAAACCTGAGTACACAAACAAAAATCCATGCATAAACGATTACCCTGAACGGTGGATCACTTGGCTCGTGGGTCGATGAAGAACGCAGCTAATTGCGCGTCAACGTGTGAACTGCAGGACACATGAACATCGACATTTCGAACGCACATTGCGGTCCACGGATACAATTCCTGGACCACGCCTGGCTGAGGGTTGCTCACGTAAACCTAAGACTGCTTGCGTTGCGTATCGTTGCTCTCGGTCCGTATCTCTCTGTTCTTTCTTGCCTCGTCGACAGCCCGCCGTCGTTCGTTTTATCTTTAAACGAACGTTTCTGAGTCGGAGGACGAGCGCCAAGCAAAAGAATACGAATTAAAGAGCGGTCGAGGGCTCGTACGCGACGTACGAGCGATTGTTGGACGTTCGTCGGCGTTCGTCGCTGGATCGTGTGGAGACCGGCGTACGCATGCTCTCGATACAAATATATATGAAAAATCTATCGCGTTCACGGGAGACTCGCAAAACTACCTCCGTCTCTTCTCTGTCCCTTCTTGGCTTGACAACCCGCCGTCGTTCGTGTTTTACGAACGTTTCTGAGTCGGACGAAGCGCAAGAAGAAGGATACGAATTAAAAGAGCGCGGAGAGAACCGTCGTCGTCGACGCGGTTATCGAGATACACAGAGCGAGTTTTCTTCGTGGCCGATTTTTTTTTTCTTTTTGTATCAGCCTCTGCTACGTTTTGTTAGTCTTCGATAAGCACGAATGACCGCGCCCCCGACGTCGTCTTAAATGAATTTTTGGCGAGACTGAGAGAAAGCAAAAATATTTTTGAACAAAGTCAGTCGAGAGAGGAGAGAAAAGAGAACCAAGATATTAAAACCTAAACCTAAACTTGGTGGCGTAACGAAAAACTGTGTGCCTTAAAGAAACACAACCGTCTTTTCATCAAGATGTTTTTACTCGTACAGCCCCAGGGATCGAATACCCACTCCGTCTGTTCGTGCGGCAGAGATGTATTCTGCAGGCGCGAGACGACTGACGAGAAGACAACGAGGACCGTCGCATCGATGGGTCGTCGTTGCGTTTTTCATCCTCTGTGCTTTTTTCTGTTCTTCGCGAACCCAGAGAAAGCCGTAGATCCGGGAACGGACACACGAGATTTCTTCGAACGCTGATGACTTAGGGAGATGATCCCCAGCGTTGCGCGGAGATCGGAGAGTACGCGTA
>NW_027212588.1:20000-25000 GCF_041682495.2 Bombus fervidus
GTGCTAATATTTGTGCATAAATCGCTTTAGAATGACGTTTTACATCGGGATTAAGCGTTTATTTCGTCGCTGGAAAGTTATATAAAAAAAGTATGATCGCGCCCGGGACGTTGGAACTTAGTCGCATTCTCGACCGGTACGTAGGGACTTAGAAAAATTTTCGACCGAAAAGTTATTTCGAGTTATTTCGCTTAAAAGCGTTATAAGGTATGAATATTTTTATAGAAATCGTTATGGTTCGACGAATTCTAGTCGACTGTAACGATTTCGTTTTATTTTTTTAAAAAATTGCCCCCTCCGGACCGACATGACCGGGCGGTTGGCACTTCGTCGATCCCCCGGCCGGTACGTAGGGACTTAGAAAAATTCCGGTCCAAAAAGTTATTTCGAGTTATCTCGCTAAAAAGCGTTACGAGGTATGAATATTTTTATATAAATGGCAATATTATGTATTTCTACGTCGGGATTAAGCGTTTATTTCGTCCCGAGAACTTTAAAAAAAATTTTTTAATCGAACCGTTTTTTCGAATTTTTTCGCTTAAAAGCGTTACAAGGTACGAATATTCTTGCATAAATCGCTTTAGAATGACGTTTTACGTCGGGATTAAGCGTTTATTTCGTCGCTGGAAAGTTATATAAAAAAAGTATGATCGCGCCCGGGACGTTGGAACTTAGTCGCATTCTCGACCGGTACGTTGGGACTTAGAAAAATTTCGGACCGAAAAGTTTTTTCGAGTTATTTCGTTAAAAAGCGTTACGAGGTATGAATATTTTTATAGAAATCGTTATGGTTCGACGAATTCTAGTCGAACGTAACGATTTCGTTTTATTTTTTTAAAAAATTGCCCCCTCCGGACCGACATGACCGGGCGGTTGGCACTTCGTCGATCCCCCGGCCGGGACGTAGGGACTTAGAAAAATTCCGGACCGAAAAGTTATTTCGAGTTATCTCGCTTAAAAGCGTTATGATGCGTATATATTTTTACATAAATAGCAATATTACGTATTTCTACGTCGGGATTAAGCGTTTATTTCGTCCCGACAACGTTAAAAAAAAATTTTTAATCGAACCGTTTTTTCGAATTTTTTCGCTTAAAAGCGTTATAAGGTGCGAATATTCTTGCATAAATCGCTTTAAAATGACGTTTTACATCGGGATTAAGCGTTTATTTCGTCCCCGAAAGGTGCCGTAAAAAATTTACGATCGCGCCCGAGACGTTGGAACTTAGTCGCATTCTCGAGCGGTACGTTGGGACTTAGAAAAATTTCGGACCGAAACGTTATTTCGAGTTATTTCGCTTAAAAGCGTTACGAGGTATGAATATTTTTATAGAAATCGTTATGGTTCGACGAATTCTAGTCGAACGTAACGATTTCGTTTTATTTTTTTAAAAAATTGCCCCCTCCGGACCGACATGACCGGGAGGTTGGCACTTCGTCGATCCCCCGGCCGGTACGTAGGGACTTAGAAAAATTTCGGACCGAAAAGTTATTTCGAGTTATCTCGCTTAAAAGCGTTACGAGGTATGAATATTTTTATATAAATGGGAATATTATGTATTTCTACGTCGGGATTAAGCGTTTATTTCGTCCCGAGAACTTTAAAAAAAATTTTTTAATCGAACCGTTTTTTCGAATTTTTTCGCTTAAAAGCGTTACAAGGTGCTAATATTTGTGCATAAATCGCTTTAAAATGACGTTTTACATCGGGATTAAGCGTTTATTTCGTCGCTGGAAAGTTATATAAAAAAAGTACGATCGCGCCCGGGACGTTGGAACTTAGTCGCATTCTCGAGCGGTACGTAGGGACTTAGAAAAATTTCGGACCGAAAAGTTTTTTCGAGTTATTTCGTTAAAAAGCGTTATGAGGTACGAATATTTTTATATAAATGGGAATGTTATTAAGTTTTACGTCGGGATTAAACGTTTATTTGGTCCCGAAAACGTTAAAAAAAAATAGTGGACCGACGCGACTCGGCCCGTCGGACTTTGTCATACTCTCCACCGGTACGTAGGGACTTAGAAAAATTTTCGACCGAAAAGTTTTTTCGAGTTATTTCGCTTAAAAGTGTTATAAGGTATGAATATTTTTATATAAATCGCTATATTATTATATTTTACGTCGGGATTAAACGTTTATTTGGTCCCGAAAACGTTAAAGAAAAATAGTGGACCGACGCGACTCGGCCCGTCGGACTTGGTCATACTCTCCACCGGTACGTAGGGACTTAGAAAAATTTTCGACCGAAAAGTTTTTTCGAGTTATTTCGCTTAAAAGTGTTATAAGGTATGAATATTTTTATATAAATCGCTATATTATTATATTTTACGTCGGGATTAAACGTTTATTTGGTCCCGAAAACGTTAAAAAAAAATAGTGGACCGACGCGACTCGGCCCGTCGGACTTTGTCATACTCTCCACCGGTACGTAGGGACTTAGAAAAATTTTCGACCGAAAAGTTTTTTCGAGTTATTTCGCTTAAAAGTGTTATAAGGTATGAATATTTTTATATAAATCGCTATATTATTATATTTTACGTCGGGATTAAACGTTTATTTGGTCCCGAAAACGTTAAAGAAAAATAGTGGACCGACGCGACTCGGCCCGTCGGACTTGGTCATACTCTCCACCGGTACGTAGGGACTTAGAAAAATTTTCGACCGAAAAGTTTTTTCGAGTTATTTCGCTTAAAAGTGTTATAAGGTATGAATATTTTTATATAAATCGCTATATTATTATATTTTACGTCGGGATTAAACGTTTATTTGGTCCCGAAAACGTTAAAAAAAAATAGTGGACCGACGCGACTCGGCCCGTCGGACTTGGTCATACTCTCCACCGGTACGTAGGGACTTAGAAAAATTTTCGACCGAAAAGTTTTTTCGAGTTATTTCGCTTAAAAGTGTTATAAGGTATGAATATTTTTATATAAATCGCTATATTATTATATTTTACGTCGGGATTAAACGTTTATTTGGTCCCGAAAACGTTAAAAAAAAATAGTGGACCGACGCGACTCGGCCCGTCGGACTTGGTCATACTCTCCACCGGTACGTAGGGACTTAGAAAAATTTTCGACCGAAAAGTTTTTTCGAGTTATTTCGTTAAAAAGCGTTATGAGGTATTAATATTTTTATATAAATCGTTGTATTATTATATTTTACGTCGGGATTAAACGTTTATTTGGTCCCGAAAACGTTAAAAAAAAATTTTTTATTCGAAAGGTTTTTTTGAATTATTTCGCTTAAAAGCGTTATAAGGTGCGAATATTCTTGCATAAATCGCTTTAAAATGACGTTTTACATCGGGATTAAGCATTTATTTCGTCGCTGAAAAGTTATATAAAAAAAGTATGATCGCGCCCGGGACGTTGGAACTTAGTCGCATTCTCGAGCGGTACGTAGGGACTTAGAAAAATTTCGGACCGAAAAGTTTTTTCGAGTTATTTCGTTAAAAAGCGTTATGAGGTATGAATATTTTTATATAAATCGCTATATTATTGTATTTTACGTCGGGATTAAACGTTTATTTCGTCCGTGGAAGGTTAAAAAAAAACGGACGGATACGACCGGGCCTTTGGAACTTTGTCTCATTCTGGACCGGTACGTTGGGACTTAGAAAAATTTCGGCCGGCGGAAAAGTCCGAAATACTTATTTCGAGTTATTTCGTTAAAAAGCGTTATAAGGTATAAATATTTTTGCGGAAACGGTTATATCTCTATTAAATACAACTGGATTAAACGTTTTTTCGAATTTTTTAAAAAATTTGTGTTCGACGAACTGACACGACTGCGATATTTGTTTAATTATTTCGTTAATTAACGTTGCAAGGTATATATTTTTTTGCATATTTCTCGTTGTTTCAACGTGTTCTAATCGATTAAGAACGTGGTTTTTGTCCGTATTCGTTAAAAGAGGTGGTTTACTGATGCGATTTTGAGAAAAAAAAAAAAAATTAAATTTTTCGATAAAAACTCGTTTAAAATATTAAAATAAGCGGTGCGTTAAAATATCTCGACGATAGGACGTTTTATAAGGGTACTTTATTGGAACAAAGTGGTCGAGCGTTTCAGAGACTAAGTCCGACGGTACGTTGGGACTTAGAAAAATTTCGGCCGGCGGAAAAGTCCGAAAAGCTTATTTCGAGTTATTTCGTTAAAAAGCGTTATAAGGTATAAATATTTTTGCAGAAACGGTTATATCTCTATTAAATACAACTGGATTAAACGTTTTTTTCGAATTTTTTAAAAAATTAGTGTCCGTCGAACTGACACGACTGCGATATTTGTTTAATTTTTTCGTTAATTAACGTTGCAAGGTATATATTTTTTTGCATATTTCTCGTTGTTTTAACGTGTTCTAATCGATTAAGAACGTGGTTTTTGTCCGTATTCGTTAAAAGAGGTGGTTTACTGATGCGATTTTGAAAAAAAAAAAAAAATTAAATTTTTCGATAAAAACTCGTTTGAAATATTAAAATAAGCGGTGCGTTAAAATATCTCGACGATAGGATGTTTTCTAAGGGTAGTTTATTCGAAAAAAGTGGTCGAGCGTTTCAGAGACTAAGTCCGACGGTACGCTCTAACGGAGGTTTTACATGGTAAGCGCCCGGCCGCTGGCCCGGCCGGCGCCGACCGTCCGGCCGGCGCTTTGGTATCTATAAGAGACACGTCGAGTCGGACGGTCCGGACGGAACAGCGTCGAGCGCGTGGCTATTCTACGGCCTCGGTTGAGAATTCAGTCACCGCTCCTCGAGTCTTAGTGAACTTTTTTACTATTTCTCGACTGTTCCTTCGTTCTCGTATCGACTCTTTCTCTACACTGCTGCGCCGCGGGTCGCTGTCCTGGACGTAATGACCAAATAACGTGGCAAGGTTCCCCTTAGTCGGGAAGCTGGATCCTGTATGCTCGCACTAACTTTAAAAAAAGTTAGGGCAGTGTGCTTGTTACTAACTGAGTATCAATTCATGCTGGTTCGGCAGAGACCGTTCCAAAACT
>NW_027212588.1:27500-32500 GCF_041682495.2 Bombus fervidus
CGTATTAACAAGCTATATACTTTGACAAAAGCCAAATTTTTTACAATAAGGAGGTGGGAGACGCTCCAGTTACGAAACTATACGAAGAGTGTGGCACTCTCTCTCGATCATCGGGATGAAGAGATATACTTTTACACGAATAATTCGAGGCGCCTGCGTGAGGTCGTACACAGAAAGACCCGCCGTCTCCGAATAATATTATAACAAACGAAAAACTTAAAAATATTCTCGAGGCGCCTGCGTGAGGTCGTAAACAGAAAGACCCGCCGTCTCCGAATAATATAACACACGGAAAACTTAAAAAGATTCTCGAGGCGCTTGCGTGAGGTCGTACACAGAAAGACCCGCCGTCTCCGAATCCTATAACACGAAACCGCTACTATTAATAATAATAATAATAATAATAATAACGATATGTGAGGGAACTTGAGCTGAACACATATCGAAAAAACTAAAAGTTACAGTGGAAACCACGTGTAATGAGAAATGCGATCGAGGCGCCTGCGTGAGGTCGTACACAGAAAGACCCGCCGTCACGATCTCGTATTTCGTATTTGCATCGTGGAAATCCAACGAACGAACAATATAATATATAAACTAAAATCTCTAAAGTGCCTCGTGTCGGAGAGATCACTGCTCACACCTCTTCTATATTTCGTAGTTGCGTTGCGTAGGCCTCACCTCCTAGCAACGGGACATAAGGAAGACTGCTCTTTGGGATCGAACGAAGCGTCTATAACGAGTCGTCGACGAGAGCGAAAGAACGCGAATAGCGAGCCGCAGAAAAATAGGATACCGAATTATATATCTTCGAAGGTTCTCTTCGAAGATCCATGGATACCTATATCTGCGCGTCTCCAGCTATCTCGCGCGTCTCTCCAAACTCTCGTCGTTCCTCGAAACGTGCTTCCTACCCAAAGGGCGTTCGTTCTTCCTATGTCGTTTCGTTGTCGTTCGTTTCAACGGCGAACGATATACGATGTTCGACAAAACGAAACCACGTTGTACGTTCGTACTCGTGGATCGGGTAACCTAGAACGAAAACGCATTGCGTGGATGTTGGCCCGAAAAGATATATACCAGTGCGAGTGATGGTAAAGAGTATAACGATTCTTAACTAGACGAAGTTGGTTCGGAGGGGACCGCCGGCCGTCTCTCTATCCTCGCGAGTCTAATGCCTCGTTCCGTCGCTAGAGTTTTTCAAACTCTGCTTCTGGCTATCGGGAAGAATAGACCGCGCGCGAGGAAGAGGAACGACGACCGTGCGCGTCCCATCGATTTTTTTTATTTTTACCTGAACCACCGAAGTCGATTCAGAGGGGACCGCCGGCCGTCTCTCTATCCTCGTTGTCGTGAGTCATATGCCTCGTTCCGTCGCTAGAGTTTTTCAAACTCTGCTTCTGGCTATCGGGAAGAAACGACCGCGCGAGGAAGACGACGACGACGACCGTGCGCGTCCCATCGAATTTTTTTTTATTTTTACCTGATCGACGGAAGTTTCGTCCGGTTCGTCTCTTTTACCATCGTCTCGTCGACCCGTTCAGAGGGGACCGCCTGTCCATATCCTCGTTGTCGTGAGTCATATGCCTCGTTCCGTCGCTAGAGTTTTTCAAACTCTGCTTCTGGCTATCGGGAAGAAACGACCGCGCGAGGCCGATGGCTGCGAGTCCCATCGAATTTTTTTTAAACGCACGCACACACATACACCTGAACGGAGATGCGTTCCTTTTCGTCGCGATTTTTCGCGCTTTAGTCGTCGTTGTCGCCATCCGTTCGGAGGGGACCGCCGGCCGTCTCTCTATCCTCGTTGTCGAGAGTCTAATGCCTCGTTCCGTCGCTAGAGTTTTTCAAACTCTGCTTCTGGCTATCGGGAAGAAAAGACCGCGCGAGGAAGAGGAAGGACGACCGTGCGCGTCCCTTTCGAATTTTTTTTTATTTTTACCTGAGCGACCAAAGTGGATTCAGAGGGGACCGCCGGCCGTCTCTCTATCTTCGTTGTCGCGAGTCTAATGCCTCGTTCCGTCGCTAGAGTTTTTCAAACTCTGCTTCTGGCTATCGGGAAGAATAGACCGCGCGCGAGGAAGAGGAAGGACGACCGTGCGCGTCCCATCGATTTTTTTTATTTTTACCTGAACCACCGAAGTCGATTCAGAGGGGACCGCCGGCCGTGTCTGTATCCTCGTTGTCGAGAGTCTAATGCCTCGTTCCGTCGCTAGAGTTTTTCAAACTCTGCTTCTGGCTATCGGGAAGAAACGACCGCGCGAGGAAGACTACGACCGTGCGCGTCCCATCGATTTTTTTTTACCCGAACGATGGAGATGCATATCGGCTGTTTGCTTCGAATAACTGGACGAGAGGAACGAACATATATATATATCATGGGCTAGCCACCGTGCGCTTTCTTCGCGAGATCGTGTGCTGTACAGAGGATTCAGAATCGGGTGTTATATCCCCGTCGTTTCCTGACGAACGGAGCTTCGATCTCGTTGGTTGTTATATATTATAATGCACTTTACGCCCGGTCGGCGGGCTGCGTGTGTCGTCGCGCAGTCCGTCCGATTTCGTTTTCGAACGTATTTTCGTGTCGTCAATCATATGGCGACTTCCGCGCGTTCGATTCCCGTTGGTCGGACGTTTGTCGGATATCGGCTTCTTTCGAACCGAGAATAAGAGTACAAAAACCTGAGTACACAAACAAAAATCCATGCATAAACGATTACCCTGAACGGTGGATCACTTGGCTCGTGGGTCGATGAAGAACGCAGCTAATTGCGCGTCAACGTGTGAACTGCAGGACACATGAACATCGACATTTCGAACGCACATTGCGGTCCACGGATACAATTCCTGGACCACGCCTGGCTGAGGGTTGCTCACGTAAACCTAAGACTGCTTGCGTTGCGTATCGTTGCTCTCGGTCCGTATCTCTCTGTTCTTTCTTGCCTCGTCGACAGCCCGCCGTCGTTCGTTTTATCTTTAAACGAACGTTTCTGAGTCGGAGGACGAGCGCCAAGCAAAAGAATACGAATTAAAGAGCGGTCGAGGGCTCGTACGCGACGTACGAGCGATTGTTGGACGTTCGTCGGCGTTCGTCGCTGGATCGTGTGGAGACCGGCGTACGCATGCTCTCGATACAAATATATATGAAAAATCTATCGCGTTCACGGGAGACTCGCAAAACTACCTCCGTCTCTTCTCTGTCCCTTCTTGGCTTGACAACCCGCCGTCGTTCGTGTTTTACGAACGTTTCTGAGTCGGACGAAGCGCAAGAAGAAGGATACGAATTAAAAGAGCGCGGAGAGAACCGTCGTCGTCGACGCGGTTATCGAGATACACAGAGCGAGTTTTCTTCGTGGCCGATTTTTTTTTTCTTTTTGTATCAGCCTCTGCTACGTTTTGTTAGTCTTCGATAAGCACGAATGACCGCGCCCCCGACGTCGTCTTAAATGAATTTTTGGCGAGACTGAGAGAAAGCAAAAATATTTTTGAACAAAGTCAGTCGAGAGAGGAGAGAAAAGAGAACCAAGATATTAAAACCTAAACCTAAACTTGGTGGCGTAACGAAAAACTGTGTGCCTTAAAGAAACACAACCGTCTTTTCATCAAGATGTTTTTACTCGTACAGCCCCAGGGATCGAATACCCACTCCGTCTGTTCGTGCGGCAGAGATGTATTCTGCAGGCGCGAGACGACTGACGAGAAGACAACGAGGACCGTCGCATCGATGGGTCGTCGTTGCGTTTTTCATCCTCTGTGCTTTTTTCTGTTCTTCGCGAACCCAGAGAAAGCCGTAGATCCGGGAACGGACACACGAGATTTCTTCGAACGCTGATGACTTAGGGAGATGATCCCCAGCGTTGCGCGGAGATCGGAGAGTACGCGTACATGTATCGGGACGAATTTTTCCCCGTCGGTCGCGTATCTCTCTGCCCGCGCGCCTGGCCCAAAGCCACGTTCGTCGGAAATCAACGAAAAGTGTGTTACGATCTAGCGTGCGTCTACGATCGGCTATATTTAAGGGTGACGAAGAAGAGAAAAGCTCACGGTGTTGCGCAACGTTTCTGTACTCGATTTTAAGATGTGCATGTGAGTCCGTTACAAAGTTGTTCGGATCGTCGAAAATAGTCGTTTTCGTCGTCGTGCGAAAGAGAATAATCTCTGACATTGGCACGGAGAGATCGCGCAGAGGAAGAGAACGATCCTCTTTGGCGAGGCTCGAGAAAGACTAACGAAACTTGATTAGAGACGAGGTATACACGCGCCGTACGTACGACGTACGCGCGTGTGATTTTTTTTTGCTTTAAGGCGATTCGGCGCTCCGAGTATTAGAGAAAAAGAGATCGTTGGTCATCCCATGTCTCTTCGTCGTCTATCGCTGGACCGCGCATCCTAACGTATCGCCGGTCGTCCAGTCCCCGAGTAATAAATTCACCCCGTTGTGTACGTCTCGCGCTCGCTTTTCCACTTGCGTGAGTTCCCGTGCGTTTTCGTCGTTGGTACAGAGCAAAGAAACCGATATGTTATATACATGTCGCGTGTTCGATCTCTGTGCCAGCAATAACAGGCGAAAACAAGGAACCGCTGGAATCGTCGAGAAGAGAGAAACGGCTACGGGAGATATATTATACATAACACGTGTATATATATATATATATATTATACAAAGAGGACGGGCGTTAAAAACCGGAGATCGTTACGGGTGTCTTGCGTGAGTCTTAGCTCGAACATGATACGACGAACGAAGTTTAAAAGGCACTTTGGCGAGATGCATAAAACGTTTCTCGATCGAGATAGAATATAAGGTTCTCGATTCTATTCGAATTAATTTTTTTTTTTTATTTTTTTTTCTCTTTGAGGCGATTCTCGGAGAGAGAAATAAAAATAAAGACCCTCTGTCGCATTGTTATCAAACCGTCTTGCTTTTCTCGAATCGCGCCCACATGGCACGAAATTTTTTTTTCTTTGAAAAAAAAAATTGTCACCGTGTCGTGACGTTGAAG
>NW_027212588.1:35000-37500 GCF_041682495.2 Bombus fervidus
TGCCGGGCCTGGGCGAGCTGAACGGTCGAAACGGCGTCCCGGTCTATCCATTTCTCGTTTGCAACGGGTATGGAGACGATCGCGGTCGTCGCGTAACCCTGGATCCGAGCTCGGTCCCGTGCCTTGGCCTCCCGCGGATCTTCCTTGCTGCGAGGCTTCCGTCGCTCGACGATATCTAATTATCGTCGTTGCGCGCGGTCGTTCTCTTCGGCCGCCATTCAACGCTCAGCTCAGAACTGGCACGGACTAGGGGAATCCGACTGTCTAATTAAAACAAAGCATTGCGATGGCCCCCAAGGGTGTTGACGCAATGTGATTTCTGCCCAGTGCTCTGAATGTCAACGTGAAGAAATTCAAAAAAGCGCGGGTAAACGGCGGGAGTAACTATGACTCTCTTAAGGTTGTCAAAAGTCTCGTCATCGTACTAGTGACGTAATTGGCCCCTTAATGGGGTGCAATGTGTTGCGGGCCTTGGTGTCGCATGCGCTAATAAAGGCTTATGGGGGGATTCGCTGCGTACGGTCTTATGGTCGTGCGTAGCGATTTTTTTCCATTTAAGGCTTTTTTTATACCATCGAAAAAGCAATACGCCGCTGGACTTAGCCGGATATCCGCTATGGAATTACTAGCGTCTGGTTCGGTGCGTACGCTAAAAAGCAATACGCCGCTGGACTTAGTCGCTCATTACAATAGGGAAGGGTTTGCTGCGTGCGGTCTTATCGATCGTGCGTAGCGAATTTTTTTTTTTCCTTTAAATCGATTCCCATCTACACCTAGGCGGTGTCCCCGGCAGTGCCAGCTGGGTATGTGCTATCATTTTGACACGCGCCAGAAAGCAATACGCCGCTGGACTTAGTCGCGCACACTGGAAGAGCAATACACCGCTCAACGTGGCGTTGTATGTGCTTGGAAGGTCTAAGAGCGAGCAGTTCGGTGGTGCTTTTGTCGGAAGGCTGCACGTTTCGGGTTTGGTGGCTGAGCTGGAAAGCAATACGCCGCTGGACTTCGATTCGCATACTCGAGGGGGGATTTTCGCTGCGTGCGGCCCTTGTTGGTCGTGCGTAGCGAATTTTTTTTCCCTTTGAGCAAATTGACGAACATCTGGAAGGCGATGCGCCGCCGGGCCGTGCCTCACATTGCTACCCCTCGAGGCCCTCAGCGTCTGGCCGCTACATAACGGCCTTGTCGCGGGGCCTTGGGGAGTCATAGGTACTCGGGGATAGGCAGGGCCTTGGCCCTGTCTATCCAAGTTGCACTCCTACCTCCTCGTGGTACCGCCGGTAACATGTTCGCTTCGCTAGCGTGGGGAAATATCCCCCGGGTGTTAGCGGACATGGCCAAACGGAGTGTAGCGACGAAGGGACGTGAGCTGAACAACATCATCGGCCGTGCCGAAACGGGAAATGGAGTACCGTGAAGAGGAGGATGTTAAACCAACAACAAGGAACTCGTTCCTTCATACCTATGACGACCTGGCTAATCAAAGGACATGAGATGGATGATGGATGGAATTAAATACTTCGGATACACATATTCTTGTTTCAATGTTCGATTCAACCGAAGCCTCGGACGCGACGCCTCTCGATCCCGGAGGCGCCGTGGCGGATTTTTCCGCTTCTCAGGGGATCATGGGTGACGACCAAGCTAGCCAACGGACAACGAGTTATGGAATTACGGTACCTTTAGTGGGCGATCGGGTTGCGTGTCCAGTATGTGAAGAGAAGGGAATAAACCTTTTCTTCATGTCGTTATCCGACCTGAACAAGCACCTCGATCTACACCATACAGATGCGAATATTAAATGGAGTTGTCTCTGTGGGAAAAGTTTCTCGAAACTTCATGGGACCCAGTGCCACATTCCTAAATGTACAGGCACTGGTCAAAAGGCAGTGGGAAAATATAAGTGTGAAGCATGTCCCATGAGTTTCGGGACCCAGAGAGGACTCTCGACCCACGAAAGGCATGCGCACCCTGCCCTAAGAAATCAGAAAAGAAGGGGACCGGACCCCCCAAAAGATAAAAATTGGACGGAAGTAGAACTTAGTCTCTTGAGAGAGCTTAATGAAAAATTTAAAAACCATAAATATCCAAACAAAGAAATAAATAAGATCCTCACAAACAAGACCTTAGACCAGATCAAATATCAGAGAAAAAAGCTAAGACTGGTCGGTGAGGCAACAAGCTCTCAGGAGGCTAATTGGGCAACAGTGGGAGGGTGCGATCTCGTGGATCCAGGCAATGCGTCTTCAAATGCGCCTGAGATCCGCGTTGACAATGAGTCTCTTAGTGCATGGAGACTCAGCCTGGAAGAAGCCATACTGACGACAGCCGACGTACCTCCTGTTTTAAGTGAGGCCTACGATCGGCTGGAAAATATTTTTAAATTAAACCAAGGGAACGAGGAAGCCCTTGGTAAAGAATTAAATAATTTTATTGCACATCTCTATGAAATTATAAAGAAAGTCAACAAAATAGAGATCACTAAATGTAATTTAAGTCG
>NW_027212588.1:42500-57500 GCF_041682495.2 Bombus fervidus
TTTTTTAAGTATGCTTGAAAAAGCAATACGCCGCTGGACTTTGAATTTTTTTATATGCCGGCCAAAGCAATACGCCGCTGGACTTTGAATTTTTTATATGCCGGCAAAAGCAATACGCCGCTGGACTTTGAATTTTTATATGCCAGCGAAAGCAATACGCCGCTGGACTTTGAATTTTTATATGCCGGCAAAAGCAATACGCCGCTGGACTTTGAATTTTTTAAGTATGCCCGCAAAAGCAATACGCCGCTGGACTTTGTCGCGTGCGCTTGAAAAAGGAATTTCGCTGCGTACGGCCTTAGATGGTCGTACGTAGCGATTTTTTTTCCTTTAAATCAATTTTCGTCGAGTGCGATTCAAAAGCAATACGCCGCTGGACTTTGTCGTTGGCATAAAAAAAAAAGCAATACGCCGCTGGACTTTGTCGTTTTCAAGCAAAAACCAATACTCCGCTGGAATCGACAATTTAATTCCAAACACAATTTCGCTACGTACGGCCGTCGATGCGAACGATGGTCGTACGTAGCGATTTTTTTTTCCTTTAAATCCAATAGAGATAACGTCTCGAGGGCGTGCCCGGGCGCCACTCCCCCCCCCCCAACCCCCCGCATCGCGGGTCAGCGCCGGGGTACGTACGATATTCTTAAGGTACGTACGTACGTACGTACGAACGACGACGATATTCGTACGGCGAGACGCGCGCTCGCTCCTCTTTTACTTTTCGTTCTCTCGTTTTTTCCTTCTTTCACCATCGACCAAACCGCTCTCGATCGATCCAAGAAACGAGACGAAAGTAACGAAAAATTAACGTAACGAAAATATACCGTGGACGTACGAAGTAACGGTCGCGATCGTTGCTCGCTCGCTGCGCTCGCTCGAACTTATACTAGCCCAACCCAAAACCGATCCCGCCAGTTTCTCCGATTTTAAGAGAAATCGAGGAACGAACGCGAAAAAGGGATTGGTTTTGGGTTGGGCTAGTTTTTTTTTCGAGCGAGCGCAGCGAGCGAGCAACGCTCGAGAGCCCGTCTGACTTTGAAAAATTTTCGTACCGAACGGTTATTTCCAGTTATTTCGCTTAAAAGCGTTGTGATGCGTATATATTTTTACATAAATGGGAATATCATGTATTCCTACGTCGGGATTAAGCGTTTATTTCGTCCCGAGAACTTTAAAAAAAATTTTTAAATCGAACCGTTTTTTCGAATTTTTTCGCTTAAAAGCGTTACAAGGTGCTAATATTTGTGCATAAATCGCTTTAAAATGACGTTTTACATCGGGATTAAGGGTTTATTTCGTCCCCGAAAGGTGCCGTAAAAAATTTACGATCGCGCCCGAGACGTTGGAACTTAGTCTCATTCTCGAGCGGTACGTTGGGACTTAGAAAAATTTTCGACCGAAAAGTTATTTCGAGTTATCTCGCTTAAAAGCGTTGTAAGGTGTGAATATTTTTATAGAAATCGTTATGGTTCGACGAATTCTAGTCGAACGTAACGATTTCGTTTTATTTTTTTAAAAAATTGCCCCTTCCGGACCGACATGACCGGGCGGTTGGCACTTCGTCGATCCCCCGGCCGGTACGTAGGGACTTAGAAAAATTCCGGTCCAAAAAGTTATTTCGAGTTATTTCGCTAAAAAGCGTTACGAGGTATGAATATTTTTATATAAATGGGAATATTATGTATTTCTACGTCGGGATTAAGCGTTTATTTCGTCCCGAGAACGTTAAAAAAAAATTTTTAATCGAACCGTTTTTTCGAATTTTTTCGCTTAAAAGCGTTATAAGGTGCGAATATTCTTGCATAAATCGCTTTAGAATGACGTTTTACATCGGGATTAAGGGTTTATTTCGTCCCCGCAAGGTGCCGTAAAAAATTTACGATCGCGCCCGAGACGTTGGAACTTAGTCTCATTCTCGAGCGGTACGTAGGGACTTGGAAAAATTCCGGTCCAAAAAGTTATTTCGAGTTATTTCGCTTAAAAGCGTTATAAGGTATGAATATTTTTATAGAAATCGTTACGGTTCGACGAATTCTAGTCGAACGTAACGATTTCGTTTTATTTTTTTTAAAAATTGCCCCCTCCGGACCGACATGACCGGGAGGTTGGCACTTCGTCGATCCCCCGGCCGGGACGTAGGGACTTAGAAAAATTCCGGTCCAAAAAGTTATTTCGAGTTATCTCGCTTAAAAGCGTTATGATGCGTATATATTTTTACATAAATAGCAATATTATGTATTTCTACGTCGGGATTAAGCGTTTATTTCGTCCCGAGAACTTTAAAAAAAAATTTTTAATCGAACCGTTTTTTCGAATTTTTTCGCTTAAAAGCGTTACAAGGTGCTAATATTTGTGCATAAATCGCTTTAAAATGACGTTTTACATCGGGATTAAGCGTTTATCTCGTCGCTGGAAAGTTATATAAAAAAAGTACGAACTCGTCCGGGACGTTGGAACTTAGTCTCATTCTCGAGCGGTACGTAGGGACTTAGAAAAATTTCGGACCGAAACGTTATTTCGAGTTATTTCGCTTAAAAGCGTTACGAGGTATGAATATTTTTATAGAAATCGTTACGGTTCGACGAATTCTAGTCGAACGTAACGATTTCGTTTTATTTTTTTTAAAAATTGCCCCCTCCGGACCGACATGACCGGGCGGTTGGCACTTCGTCGATCCCCCGGCCGGTACGTAGGGACTTAGAAAAATTCCGGTCCAAAAAGTTATTTCGAGTTATCTCGCTTAAAAGCGTTATGATGCGTATATATTTTTACATAAATAGCAATATTATGTATTTCTACGTCGGGATTAAGCGTTTATTTCGTCCCGAGAACTTTAAAAAAAAATTTTTAATCGAACCGTTTTTTCGAATTTTTTCGCTTAAAAGCGTTACAAGGTGCTAATATTTGTGCATAAATCGCTTTAAAATGACGTTTTACATCGGGATTAAGCGTTTATCTCGTCGCTGGAAAGTTATATAAAAAAAGTACGAACTCGTCCGGGACGTTGGAACTTAGTCTCATTCTCGAGCGGTACGTAGGGACTTAGAAAAATTTCGGACCGAAACGTTATTTCGAGTTATTTCGCTTAAAAGCGTTACGAGGTATGAATATTTTTATAGAAATCGTTACGGTTCGACGAATTCTAGTCGAACGTAACGATTTCGTTTTATTTTTTTTAAAAATTGCCCCCTCCGGACCGACATGACCGGGCGGTTGGCACTTCGTCGATCCCCCGGCCGGTACGTAGGGACTTAGAAAAATTCCGGTCCAAAAAGTTATTTCGAGTTATCTCGCTTAAAAGCGTTATGATGCGTATATATTTTTACATAAATAGCAATATTATGTATTTCTACGTCGGGATTAAGCGTTTATTTCGTCCCGAGAACTTTAAAAAAAAATTTTTAATCGAACCGTTTTTTCGAATTTTTTCGCTTAAAAGCGTTATAAGGTGCGAATATTCTTGCATAAATCGCTTTAAAATGACGTTTTACGTCGGGATTAAGCGTTTATTTCGTCGCTGGAAAGTTATATAAAAAAAGTACGAACTCGTCCGGGACGTTGGAACTTAGTCTCATTCTGGACCGGTACGTTGGGACTTAGAAAAATTTTCGACCGAAAAGTTTTTTCGAGTTATTTCGTTAAAAAGCGTTATGAGGTATGAATATTTTTATATAAATCGCTATATTATTATATTTTACGTCGGGATTAAACGTTTATTTGGTCCTGAAAACGTTAAAAAAAAATAGTGGACCGACGCGACTCGGCCCGTCGGACTTTGTCATACTCTCCACCGGTACGTAGGGACTTAGAAAAATTTTCGACCGAAAAGTTTTTTCGAGTTATTTCGCTTAAAAGTGTTATAAGGTATGAATATTTTTATATAAATCGCTATATTATTATATTTTACGTCGGGATTAAACGTTTATTTCGTCCCGAAAACGTTAAAAAAAAATTTTTAATCGAACCGTTTTTTCGAATTTTTTCGCTTAAAAGCGTTATAAGGTGCGAATATTCTTGCATAAATCGCTTTAAAATGACGTTTTACGTCGGTATTAAGCGTTTATTTCGTCGCTGAAAAGTTATATAAAAAAAGTATGATCGCGCCCGGGACGTTGGAACTTAGTCTCATTCTGGACCGGTACGTAGGGACTTAGAAAAATTTTCGACCGAAAAGTTTTTTCGAGTTATTTCGCTTAAAAGTGTTATAAGGTATGAATATTTTTATATAAATCGCTATATTATTGTATTTTACGTCGGGATTAAACGTTTATTTGGTCCCGAAAACGTTAAAAAAAAATAGTGGACCGACGCGACTCGGCCCGTCGGACTTGGTCATACTCTCCACCGGTACGTAGGGACTTAGAAAAATTTTCGACCGAAAAGTTTTTTCGAGTTATTTCGTTAAAAAGCGTTATGAGGTATTAATATTTTTATATAAATCGTTGTATTATTATATTTTACGTCGGGATTAAACGTTTATTTGGTCCTGAAAACGTTAAAAAAAAATTTTTTATTCGAAAGGTTTTTTCGAGTTATTTCGTTAAAAAGCGTTATAAGGTACGAATATTCTTGCATAAATCGCTTTAAAATGACTTTTTACGTCGGGATTAAGCGTTTATTTCGTCGCTGGAAAGTTATATAAAAAAAGTGCGAACTCGTCCGGGACGTTGGAACTTAGTCTCATTCTGGACCGGTACGTTGGGACTTAGAAAAATTTCGGACCGAAAAGTTTTTTCGAGTTATTTCGCTTAAAAGTGTTATAAGGTACGAATATTTTTATATAAATCGCTATATTATTATATTTTACGTCGGGATTAAACGTTTATTTGGTCCCGAAAACGTTAAAAAAAAATTTTTTATTCGAAAGGTTTTTTCGAGTTATTTCGCTTAAAAGCGTTATAAGGTGCGAATATTCTTGCATAAATCGCTTTAAAATGACGTTTTACATCGGGATTAAGCATTTATTTCGTCGCTGAAAAGTTATATAAAAAAAGTATGATCGCGCCCGGGACGTTGGAACTTAGTCGCATTCTCGAGCGGTACGTAGGGACTTAGAAAAATTTCGGACCGAAAAGTTTTTTCGAGTTATTTCGTTAAAAAGCGTTATGAGGTATGAATATTTTTATATAAATCGCTATATTATTGTATTTTACGTCGGGATTAAACGTTTATTTCGTCCGTGGAAGGTTAAAAAAAAACGGACGGATACGACCGGGCCTTTGGAACTTTGTCTCATTCTGGACCGGTACGTTGGGACTTAGAAAAATTTCGGCCGGCGGAAAAGTCCGAAATACTTATTTCGAGTTATTTCGTTAAAAAGCGTTATAAGGTATAAATATTTTTGCGGAAACGGTTATATCTCTATTAAATACAACTGGATTAAACGTTTTTTCGAATTTTTTAAAAAATTTGTGTTCGACGAACTGACACGACTGCGATATTTGTTTAATTATTTCGTTAATTAACGTTGCAAGGTATATATTTTTTTGCATATTTCTCGTTGTTTCAACGTGTTCTAATCGATTAAGAACGTGGTTTTTGTCCGTATTCGTTAAAAGAGGTGGTTTACTGATGCGATTTTGAAAAAAAAAAAAAATTAAATTTTTCGATAAAAACTCGTTTAAAATATTAAAATAAGCGGTGCGTTAAAATATCTCGACGATAGGACGTTTTATAACGGTACTTTATTGGAACAAAGTGGTCGAGCGTTTCAGAGACTAAGTCCGACGGTACGTTGGGACTTAGAAAAATTTCGGCCGGCGGAAAAGTCCGAAAAGCTTATTTCGAGTTATTTCGTTAAAAAGCGTTATAAGGTATAAATATTTTTGCAGAAACGGTTATATCTCTATTAAATACAACTGGATTAAACGTTTTTTTCGAATTTTTTAAAAAATTAGTGTCCGTCGAACTGACACGACTGCGATATTTGTTTAATTTTTTCGTTAATTAACGTTGCAAGGTATATATTTTTTTGCATATTTCTCGTTGTTTTAACGTGTTCTAATCGATTAAGAACGTGGTTTTTGTCCGTATTCGTTAAAAGAGGTGGTTTACTGATGCGATTTTGAAAAAAAAAAAAAAATTAAATTTTTCGATAAAAACTCGTTTGAAATATTAAAATAAGCGGTGCGTTAAAATATCTCGACGATAGGATGTTTTCTAAGGGTAGTTTATTCGAAAAAAGTGGTCGAGCGTTTCAGAGACTAAGTCCGACGGTACGCTCTAACGGAGGTTTTACATGGTAAGCGCCCGGCCGCTGGCCCGGCCGGCGCCGACCGTCCGGCCGGCGCTTTGGTATCTATAAGAGACACGTCGAGTCGGACGGTCCGGACGGAACAGCGTCGAGCGCGTGGCTATTCTACGGCCTCGGTTGAGAATTCAGTCACCGCTCCTCGAGTCTTAGTGAACTTTTTTGCTATTTCTCGACTGTTCCTTCGTTCTCGTATCGACTCTTTCTCTACACTGCTGCGCCGCGGGTCGCTGTCCTGGACGTAATGACCAAATAACGTGGCAAGGTTCCCCTTAGTCGGGAAGCTGGATCCTGTATGCTCGCACTAACTTTAAAAAAAGTTAGGGCAGTGTGCTTGTTACTAACTGAGTATCAATTCATGCTGGTTCGGCAGAGACCGTTCCAAAACTTATGTTATAGCGTACGCAGTACGTTTTAAACATACGAAAGGCTAATGGGGAGCGTACTACCTTTTAGGAAGTGCGTTCTTTCTGATTGGAGAATATCAAAAGAACGAACGAATATGTTTCTTACGAGGACGGTACGTTCAGCATGCAGTTTACGTGCTTTTTACCGCTAAGGCATATTCGTTCAACCAACAAACCATTCTTACAGAATGATCCTATGAACAGAATGATCTTAAAATATTCCACACAAACAATCAAACGAACGAAAGAAAGTAAAGAGAGTGGCGAAATGAGAGGAGAGAGAGTAGTGGCGTTCGACGTTACAACGGGAATTAAAAGGGTGTCGTCGAACGTTCACTAAGAACGAAAAGTCTCGTCGTACGGTGTTACGGACCCACCTACGACACTCTGAGGCTATTTTAAAAAGAGAGTCTTTTGACTCTAATATATATATAAAATACAAAGTTCCCTGGTTGATCCTGCCAGTAGTCATATGCTTGTCTCAAAGATTAAGCCATGCATGTCTCAGTACATGCCGCATTAAGGTGAAACCGCGAATGGCTCATTAAATCAGTTATGGTTTCTTAGATCATACTTAAACTTACTTGGATAACTGTGGTAATTCTAGAGCTAATACATGCAAACAGATTCGTACCAGAGATGGTACGAATGCTTTTATTAGATCAAAACCAATCGGTGGCGGATGGCTCGTCCGTTCGTCCATCGTTTGTTTTGGTGACTCTGAATAACTTTGTGCTGATCGCATGGTCATCTAGCACCGGCGACGCATCTTTCAAATGTCTGCCTTATCAACTGTCGATGGTAGGTTCTGCGCCTACCATGGTTGTAACGGGTAACGGGGAATCAGGGTTCGATTCCGGAGAGGGAGCCTGAGAAACAGCTACCACATCCAAGGAAGGCAGCAGGCGCGCAAATTACCCACTCCCGGCACGGGGAGGTAGTGACGAAAAATAACGATACGGGACTCATCCGAGGCCCCGTAATCGGAATGAGTACACTTTAAATCCTTTAACGAGGACCAATTGGAGGGCAAGTCTGGTGCCAGCAGCCGCGGTAATTCCAGCTCCAATAGCGTATATTAAAGTTGTTGCGGTTAAAAAGCTCGTAGTTGAATCTGTGTGTCACAGTGTCGGTTCACCGCTCGCGGTGTTTAACTGGCATTATGTGGTACGTCCTATCGGTGGGCTTAGCTCCTCGCGGGGCGGTCCAACTAATATCCCATCGCGGTGCTCTTCACTGAGTGTCGAGGTGGGCCGATACGTTTACTTTGAACAAATTAGAGTGCTTAAAGCAGGCTACCTTCGCCTGAATACTGTGTGCATGGAATAATGGAATAGGACCTCGGTTCTATTTTGTTGGTTTTCGGAGCCCCGAGGTAATGATTAATAGGGACAGATGGGGGCATTCGTATTGCGACGTTAGAGGTGAAATTCTTGGATCGTCGCAAGACGGACAGAAGCGAAAGCATTTGCCAAAAATGTTTTCATTAATCAAGAACGAAAGTTAGAGGTTCGAAGGCGATCAGATACCGCCCTAGTTCTAACCATAAACGATGCCAGCCAGCGATCCGCCGAAGTTCCTCCGATGACTCGGCGGGCAGCTTCCGGGAAACCAAAGCTTTTGGGTTCCGGGGGAAGTATGGTTGCAAAGCTGAAACTTAAAGGAATTGACGGAAGGGCACCACCAGGAGTGGAGCCTGCGGCTTAATTTGACTCAACACGGGAAACCTCACCAGGCCCGGACACCGGAAGGATTGACAGATTGATAGCTCTTTCTTGATTCGGTGGGTGGTGGTGCATGGCCGTTCTTAGTTGGTGGAGCGATTTGTCTGGTTAATTCCGATAACGAACGAGACTCTAGCCTGCTAAATAGACGTAAATTATGGTATCTCGAAGGCCCCCGGCTTCGGTCGGCGGGTTTTTACTACCAACGTACAAACAAATCTTCTTAGAGGAACAGGCGGCTTCTAGCCGCACGAGATTGAGCAATAACAGGTCTGTGATGCCCTTAGATGTTCTGGGCCGCACGCGCGCTACACTGAAGGAATCAGCGTGTTTTCCCTGGCCGAAAGGCCCGGGTAACCCGCTGAACCTCCTTCGTGCTAGGGATTGGGGCTTGCAATTATTCCCCATGAACGAGGAATTCCCAGTAAGCGCGAGTCATAAGCTCGCGTTGATTACGTCCCTGCCCTTTGTACACACCGCCCGTCGCTACTACCGATTGAATGATTTAGTGAGGTCTTCGGACTGGTGCGCGGCCAATGTGATAAGCATTGCCGATGTTACCGGGAAGATGACCAAACTTGATCATTTAGAGGAAGTAAAAGTCGTAACAAGGTTTCCGTAGGTGAACCTGCGGAAGGATCATTAACGAAAAATACAAAAACACAAAGAATATATTTGACTTGAACACTGTATAATAAAATATATATAATATCGTCGGTAAGGAGCCGTACTCCTCCTATATCGACACAAAGTATATACGACGTATTAACAAGCTATATACTTTGACAAAAGCCAAATTTTTTACAATAAGGAGGTGAGAGACGCTCCAGTTACGAAACTATACGAAGAGTGTGGCACTCTCTCTCGATCATCGGGATGAAGAGATATACTTTTACACGAATAATTCGAGGCGCCTGCGTGAGGTCGTACACAGAAAGACCCGCCGTCTCCGAATAATATTATAACAAACGAAAAACTTAAAAATATTCTCGAGGCGCCTGCGTGAGGTCGTACACAGAAAGACCCGCCGTCTCCGAATAATATTATAACAAACGAAAAACTTAAAAAGATTCTCGAGGCGCTTGCGTGAGGTCGTACACAGAAAGACCCGCCGTCTCCGAATCCTATAACACGAAACCGCTACTATTAATAATAATAATAATAATAACGATATGTGAGGGAACTTGAGCTGAACACATATCGAAAAAACTAAAAGTTACAGTGGAAACCACGTGTAATGAGAAATGCGATCGAGGCGCCTGCGTGAGGTCGTACACAGAAAGACCCGCCGTCACGATCTCGTATTTCGTATTTGCATCGTGGAAATCCAACGAACGAACAATATAATATATAAACTAAAATCTCTAAAGTGCCTCGTGTCGGAGAGATCACTGCTCACACCTCTTCTATATTTCGTAGTTGCGTTGCGTAGGCCTCACCTCCTAGCAACGGGACATAAGGAAGACTGCTCTTTGGGATCGAACGAAGCGTCTATAACGAGTCGTCGACGAGAGCGAAAGAACGCGAATAGCGAGCCGCAGAAAAAAAGGATACCGAATTATATATCTTCGAAGGTTCTCTTCGAAGATCCATGGATACCTATATCTGCGCGTCTCCAGCTATCTCGCGCGTCTCTCCAAACTCTCGTCGTTCCTCGAAACGTGCTTCCTACCCAAAGGGCGTTCGTTCTTCCTATGTCGTTTCGTTGTCGTTCGTTTCAACGGCGAACGATATACGATGTTCGACAAAACGAAACCACGTTGTACGTTCGTACTCGTGGATCGGGTAACCTAGAACGAAAACGCATTGCGTGGATGTTGGCCCGAAAAGATATATACCAGTGCGAGTGATGGTAAAGAGTAACGATTCTTAACTAGACGAAGTTGGTTCGGAGGGGACCGCCGGCCGTCTCTCTATCCTCGCGAGTCTAATGCCTCGTTCCGTCGCTAGAGTTTTTCAAACTCTGCTTCTGGCTATCGGGAAGAATAGACCGCGCGCGCGAGGAAGAGGAAGGACGACCGTGCGCGTCCCATCGATTTTTTTTATTTTTACCTGAACCACCGAAGTCGATTCAGAGGGGACCGCCGGCCGTCTCTCTATCCTCGTTGTCGTGAGTCATATGCCTCGTTCCGTCGCTAGAGTTTTTCAAACTCTGCTTCTGGCTATCGGGAAGAAACGACCGCGCGAGGAAGACGACGACGACGACCGTGCGCGTCCCATCGAATTTTTTTTTATTTTTACCTGATCGACGGAAGTTTCGTCCGGTTCGTCTCTTTTACCATCGTCTCGTCGACCCGTTCAGAGGGGACCGCCTGTCCATATCCTCGTTGTCGTGAGTCATATGCCTCGTTCCGTCGCTAGAGTTTTTCAAACTCTGCTTCTGGATATCGGGAAGAAACGACCGCGCGAGGCCGATGGCTGCGAGTCCCATCGAATTTTTTTTAAACGCACGCACACACATACACCTGAACGGAGATGCGTTCCTTTTCGTCGCGATTTTTCGCGCTTTAGTCGTCGTTGTCGCCATCCGTTCGGAGGGGACCGCCGGCCGTCTCTCTATCCTCGTTGTCGAGAGTCTAATGCCTCGTTCCGTCGCTAGAGTTTTTCAAACTCTGCTTCTGGCTATCGGGAAGAAAAGACCGCGCGAGGAAGAGGAAGGACGACCGTGCGCGTCCCTTTCGAATTTTTTTTTATTTTTACCTGAGCGACCAAAGTGGATTCAGAGGGGACCGCCGGCCGTCTCTCTATCCTCGTTGTCGCGAGTCTAATGCCTCGTTCCGTCGCTAGAGTTTTTCAAACTCTGCTTCTGGCTATCGGGAAGAATAGACCGCGCGCGAGGAAGAGGAACGACGACCGTGCGCGTCCCATCGATTTTTTTTATTTTTACCTGAACCACCGAAGTCGATTCAGAGGGGATCGCCGGCCGTCTCTCTATCCTCGTTGTCGAGAGTCTAATGCCTCGTTCCGTCGCTAGAGTTTTTCAAACTCTGCTTCTGGCTATCGGGAAGAAACGACCGCGCGAGGAAGACTACGACCGTGCGCGTCCCATCGATTTTTTTTTACCCGAACGATGGAGATGCATATCGGCTGTTTGCTTCGAATAACTGGACGAGAGGAACGAACATATATATATATCATGGGCTAGCCACCGTGCGCTTTCTTCGCGAGATCGTGTGCTGTACAGAGGATTCAGAATCGGGTGTTATATCCCCGTCGTTTCCTGACGAACGGAGCTTCGATCTCGTTGGTTGTTATATATTATAATGCACTTTACGCCCGGTCGGCGGGCTGCGTGTGTCGTCGCGCAGTCCGTCCGATTTCGTTTTCGAACGTATTTTCGTGTCGTCAATCATATGGCGACTTCCGCGCGTTCGATTCCCGTTGGTCGGACGTTTGTCGGATATCGGCTTCTTTCGAACCGAGAATAAGAGTACAAAAACCTGAGTACACAAACAAAAATCCATGCATAAACGATTACCCTGAACGGTGGATCACTTGGCTCGTGGGTCGATGAAGAACGCAGCTAATTGCGCGTCAACGTGTGAACTGCAGGACACATGAACATCGACATTTCGAACGCACATTGCGGTCCACGGATACAATTCCTGGACCACGCCTGGCTGAGGGTTGCTCACGTAAACCTAAGACTGCTTGCGTTGCGTATCGTTGCTCTCGGTCCGTCTCTCTCTGTTCTTTCTTGCCTCGTCGACAGCCCGCCGTCGTTCGTTTTATCTTTAAACGAACGTTTCCGAGTCGGAGGACGAGCGCCAAGCAAAAGAATACGAATTAAAGAGCGGTCGAGGGCTCGTACGCGACGTACGAGCGATTGTTGGACGTTCGTCGGCGTTCGTCGCTGGATCGTGTGGAGACCGGCGTACGCATGCTCTCGATACAAATATATATGAAAAATCTATCGCGTTCACGGGAGACTCGCAAAACTACCTCCGTCTCTTCTCTGTCCCTTCTTGGCTTGACAACCCGCCGTCGTTCGTGTTTTACGAACGTTTCTGAGTCGGACGAAGCGCAAGAAGAAGGATACGAATTAAAAGAGCGCGGAGAGAACCGTCGTCGTCGACGCGGTTATCGAGATACACAGAGCGAGTTTTCTTCGTGGCCGATTTTTTTTTTCTTTTTGTATCAGCCTCTGCTACGTTTTGTTAGTCTTCGATAAGCACGAATGACCGCGCCCCCGACGTCGTCTTAAATGAATTTTTGGCGAGACTGAGAGAAAGCAAAAATATTTTTGAACAAAGTCAGTCGAGAGAGGAGAGAAAAGAGAACCAAGATATTAAAACCTAAACCTAAACTTGGTGGCGTAACGAAAAACTGTGTGCCTTAAAGAAACACAACCGTCTTTTCATCAAGATGTTTTTACTCGTACAGCCCCAGGGATCGAATACCCACTCCGTCTGTTCGTGCGGCAGAGATGTATTCTGCAGGCGCGAGACGACTGACGAGAAGACAACGAGGACCGTCGCATCGATGGGTCGTCGTTGCGTTTTTCATCCTCTGTGCTTTTTTCTGTTCTTCGTGAACCCAGAGAAAGCCGTAGATCCGGGAACGGACACACGAGATTTCTTCGAACGCTGATGACTTAGGGAGATGATCCCCAGCGTTGCGCGGAGATCGGAGAGTACGCGTACATGTATCGGGACGAATTTTTCCCCGTCGGTCGCGTATCTCTCTGCCCGCGCGCCTGGCCCAAAGCCACGTTCGTCGGAAATCAACGAAAAGTGTGTGTTACGATCTAGCGTGCGTCTACGATCGGCTATATTTAAGGGTGACGAAGAAGAGAAAAGCTCACGGTGTTGCGCAACGTTTCTGTACCCGATTTTAAGATGTGCATGTGAGTCCGTTACAAAGTTGTTCGGATCGTCGAAAATAGTCGTTTTCGTCGTCGTGCGAAAGAGAGAATAATCTCTGACATTGGCACGGAGAGATCGCGCAGAGGAAGAGAACGATCCTCTTTGGCGAGGCTCGAGAAAGACTAACGAAACTTGATTAGAGACGAGGTATACACGCGCCGTACGTACGACGTACGCGCGTGTGATTTTTTTTTGCTTTAAGGCGATTCGGCGCTCCGAGTTTTAGAGAAAAAGAGATCGTTGGTCATCCCATGTCTCTTCGTCGTCTATCGCTGGACCGCGCATCCTAACGTATCGCCGGTCGTCCAGTCCCCGAGTAATAAATTCACCCCGTTGTGTACGTCTCGCGCTCGCTTTTCCACTTGCGTGAGTTCCCGTGCGTTTTCGTCGTTGGTACAGAGCAAAGAAACCGATATGTTATATACATGTCGCGTGTTCGATCTCTGTGCCAGCAATAACAGGCGAAAACAAGGAACCGCTGGAATCGTCGAGAAGAGAGAAACGGCTACGGGAGATATATTATACATAACACGTGTATATATATATATATATATTATACAAAGAGGACGGGCGTTAAAAACCGGAGATCGTTACGGGTGTCTTGCGTGAGTCTTAGCTCGAACATGATACGACGAACGAAGTTTAAAAGGCACTTTGGCGAGATGCATAAAACGTTTCTCGATCGAGATAGAATATAAGGTTCTCGATTCTATTCGAATTAATTTTTTTTTTTTATTTTTTTTTCTCTTTGAGGCGATTCTCGGAGAGAGAAATAAAAATAAAGACCCTCTGTCGCATTGTTATCAAACCGTCTTGCTTTTCTCGAATCGCGCCCACATGGCACGAAATTTTTTTTTCTTTGAAAAAAAAAAATTGTCACCGTGTCGTGACGTTGAAGCGACCTCAGAGTAGGCGAGATCACCCGCTGAATTTAAGCATATTACTAAGCGGAGGAAAAGAAACTAACAAGGATTTCCTTAGTAGCGGCGAGCGAACAGGAATTAGCCCAGCACTGAATCCCGCGGTTCCGCCGTTGGGAAATGTAGTGTTCGGGAGGATCCGTTTATCCCGTGACGTCGAACCGCGTCCAAGTCCATCTTGAATGGGGCCATGTACCCACAGAGGGTGCCAGGCCCGTAGTGACCGGAACGCGTTTCGGGAGGATCTCTCCTTAGAGTCGGGTTGCTTGAGAGTGCAGCCCTAAGTTGGTGGTAAACTCCATCTAAGGCTAAATACAACCACGAGACCGATAGCGAACAAGTACCGTGAGGGAAAGTTGAAAAGAACTTTGAAGAGAGAGTTCAAGAGTACGTGAAACCGTTCAGGGGTAAACCTGAGAAACCCAAAAGATCGAATGGGGAGATTCATCGTCGACGGCGTCGGTGATCGTTGGTGAGCGATGCTCCGGGTGGGCCTTCGTGGTTCCATTGGCGAGGGCACGCCACCTTCGATTCGAACGCTCCGGCGTCGTAGTCGTGCACTTCTCCCCTAGTAGAACGTCGCGACCCGTTGTGTGTCGGTCTACGGCCCGAGCGGGTGACTGTCGCGTCGCTTCGGCGCACGCGGCAGACCCTCGGTCGCCCGGCCGACTGCACGACGGTACACTAGACGGTATCGGGCCGCAACCAATCCATTCTCGAATGTGTGTGCGTCTAGACCGCCGCAAGCATCGTCGATCGTTCTCAGTTTTTACGGAGTTTAATTCCGTGCTGGGGCGTCGGCAGCTGTTGGCTGGCGGATTTCTTGGACTGGCC
>NW_027212588.1:62500-72500 GCF_041682495.2 Bombus fervidus
AATTTTCGTCGAGTGCGATTCAAAAGCAATACGCCGCTGGACTTTGTCGTTGGCATAAAGAAAAAAGCAATACGCCGCTGGACTTTGTCGTTTTCAAGCAAAAACCAATACTCCGCTGGAATCGACAATTTAATTCCAAACACAATTTCGCTACGTACGGCCGTCGATGCGAACGATGGTCGTACGTAGCGATTTTTTTTTCCTTTAAATCCAATACAGATATCGCCTCGAGCGCGTGCCCGGGCGCCCCCCCCCAACCCCCCGCATCGCGGGTCAGCGCCGGGGTACGTACGATATTCTTAAGGTACGTACGTACGTACGAAAATACGACGACGATATTCGTACGGCGAGACGCGCGCTCGCTCCTCTTTTACTTTTCGTTCTCTCGTTTTTTCCTTCTTTCACCATCGACCAAACCGCTCTCGATCGATCCAAGAAACGAGACGAAAGTAACGAAAAATTAACGTAACGAAAATATACCGTGGACGTACGAAGTAACGGTCGCGATCGTTGCTCGCTCGCTGCGCTCGCTCGAACTTATACTAGCCCAACCCAAAACCGATCCCGCGAGTTTCTCCGATTTTAAGAGAAATCGAGGAACGAACGCGAAAAAGGGATTGGTTTTGGGTTGGGCTAGTTTTTTTTTCGAGCGAGCGCAGCGAGCGAGCAACGCTCGAGAGCCCGTCTGACTTTGAAAAATTTTCGTACCGAACGGTTATTTCCAGTTATTTCGCTTAAAAGCGTTATGATGCGTATATATTTTTACATAAATGGGAATATTACGTATTCCTACGTCGGGATTAAGCGTTTATTTCGTCCCGAGAACTTTAAAAAAAAATTTTAAATCGAACCGTTTTTTCGAATTATTTCGCTTAAAAGCGTTACAAGGTGCTAATATTTGTGCATAAATCGCTTTAAAATGACGTTTTACATCGGGATTAAGGGTTTATTTCGTCGCTGAAATGTTATATAAAAAAAGTACGATCGCGCCCGGGACGTTGGAACTTAGTCGCATTCTCGACCGGTACGTTGGGACTTAGAAAAATTTTCGACCGAAAAGTTTTTTCGAGTTATTTCGTTAAAAAGCGTTATGAGGTATGAATATTTTTATATAAATCGCTATATTATTATATTTTACGTCGGGATTAAACGTTTATTTGGTCCTGAAAACGTTAAAAAAATATAGTGGACCGACGCGACTCGGCCCGTCGGACTTTGTCATACTCTCCACCGGTACGTAGGGACTTAGAAAAATTTTCGACCGAAAAGTTTTTTCGAGTTATTTCGTTAAAAAGCGTTATGAGGTATTAATATTTTTATATAAATCGCTATATTATTGTATTTTACGTCGGGATTAAACGTTTATTTGGTCCCGAAAACGTTAAAAAAAAATTTTTTATTCGAAAGGTTTTTTCGAGTTATTTCGCTTAAAAGCGTTATAAGGTGCGAATATTCTTGCATAAATCGCTTTAAAATGACGTTTTACATCGGGATTAAGCATTTATTTCGTCGCTGAAAAGTTATATAAAAAAAGTATGATCGCGCCCGGGACGTTGGAACTTAGTCTCATTCTCGACCGGTACGTTGGGACTTAGAAAAATTTTCGACCGAAAAGTTTTTTCGAGTTATTTCGTTAAAAAGCGTTATGAGGTATTAATATTTTTATATAAATCGCTATATTATTGTATTTTACGTCGGGATTAAACGTTTATTTGGTCCTGAAAACGTTAAAAAAAAATAGTGGACCGACGCGACTCGGCCCGTCGGACTTTGTCATACTCTCCACCGGTACGTAGGGACTTAGAAAAATTTTCGACCGAAAAGTTTTTTCGAGTTATTTCGTTAAAAAGCGTTATGAGGTATTAATATTTTTATATAAATCGCTATATTATTGTATTTTACGTCGGGATTAAACGTTTATTTGGTCCCGAAAACGTTAAAAAAAAATTTTTTATTCGAAAGGTTTTTTCGAGTTATTTCGCTTAAAAGCGTTATAAGGTACGAATATTCTTGCATAAATCGCTTTAAAATGACTTTTTACGTCGGGATTAAGCGTTTATTTCGTCGCTGGAAAGTTATATAAAAAAAGTACGAACTCGTCCGGGACGTTGGAACTTAGTCTCATTCTGGACCGGTACGTTGGGATTTAGAAAAATTTCGGACCGAAAAGTTTTTTCGAGTTATTTCGCTTAAAAGTGTTATAAGGTACGAATATTTTTATATAAATCGCTATATTATTATATTTTACGTCGGGATTAAACGTTTATTTGGTCCCGAAAACGTTAAAAAAATATAGTGGACCGACGCGACTCGGCCCGTCGGACTTGGTCATACTCTCCACCGGTACGTAGGGACTTAGAAAAATTTTCGACCGAAAAGTTTTTTCGAGTTATTTCGCTTAAAAGTGTTATAAGGTACGAATATTTTTATATAAATCGCTATATTATTATATTTTACGTCGGGATTAAACGTTTATTTGGTCCCGAAAACGTTAAAAAAAAATTTTTATTCGAAAGGTTTTTTCGAGTTATTTCGCTTAAAAGCGTTATAAGGTACGAATATTCTTGCATAAATCGCTTTAAAATGACTTTTTACGTCGGGATTAAGCGTTTATTTCGTCGCTGGAAAGTTATATAAAAAAAGTACGAACTCGTCCGGGACGTTGGAACTTAGTCTCATTCTGGACCGGTACGTTGGGACTTAGAAAAATTTTCGACCGAAAAGTTTTTTCGAGTTATTTCGTTAAAAAGCGTTATGAGGTATGAATATTTTTATATAAATCGCTATATTATTATATTTTACGTCGGGATTAAGCGTTTATTTCGTCCCGAGAACTTTAAAAAAAAATTTTAAATCGAACCGTTTTTTCGAATTATTTCGCTTAAAAGCGTTACAAGGTGCTAATATTTGTGCATAAATCGCTTTAAAATGACGTTTTACATCGGGATTAAGGGTTTATTTCGTCGCTGAAATGTTATATAAAAAAAGTACGATCGCGCCCGGGACGTTGGAACTTAGTCGCATTCTCGACCGGTACGTTGGGACTTAGAAAAATTTTCGACCGAAAAGTTTTTTCGAGTTATTTCGTTAAAAAGCGTTATGAGGTATGAATATTTTTATATAAATCGCTATATTATTATATTTTACGTCGGGATTAAACGTTTATTTGGTCCTGAAAACGTTAAAAAAATATAGTGGACCGACGCGACTCGGCCCGTCGGACTTGGTCATACTCTCCACCGGTACGTAGGGACTTAGAAAAATTTTCGACCGAAAAGTTTTTTCGAGTTATTTCGCTTAAAAGTGTTATAAGGTACGAATATTTTTATATAAATCGCTATATTATTATATTTTACGTCGGGATTAAACGTTTATTTGGTCCCGAAAACGTTAAAAAAAAATTTTTATTCGAAAGGTTTTTTCGAGTTATTTCGCTTAAAAGCGTTATAAGGTACGAATATTCTTGCATAAATCGCTTTAAAATGACTTTTTACGTCGGGATTAAGCGTTTATTTCGTCGCTGGAAAGTTATATAAAAAAAGTACGAACTCGTCCGGGACGTTGGAACTTAGTCTCATTCTGGACCGGTACGTTGGGACTTAGAAAAATTTTCGACCGAAAAGTTTTTTCGAGTTATTTCGTTAAAAAGCGTTATGAGGTATGAATATTTTTATATAAATCGCTATATTATTATATTTTACGTCGGGATTAAACGTTTATTTCGTCCGTGGAAGGTTAAAAAAAAACGGACGGATACGACCGGGCCTTTGGAACTTTGTCTCATTCTGGACCGGTACGTTGGGACTTAGAAAAATTTCGGCCGGCGGAAAAGTCCGAAATACTTATTTCGAGTTATTTCGTTAAAAAGCGTTATAAGGTATAAATATTTTTGCGGAAACGGTTATATCTCTATTAAATACAACTGGATTAAACGTTTTTTCGAATTTTTTAAAAAATTTGTGTTCGACGAACTGACACGACTGCGATATTTGTTTAATTATTTCGTTAATTAACGTTGCAAGGTATATATTTTTTTGCATATTTCTCGTTGTTTTAACGTGTTCTAATCGATTAAGAACGTGGTTTTTGTCCGTATTCGTTAAAAGAGGTGGTTTACTGATGCGATTTTTAAAAAAAAAAAAAAATTAAATTTTTCGATAAAAACTCGTTTGAAATATTAAAATAAGCGGTGCGTTAAAATATCTCGACGATAGGATGTTTTATAAGGGTACTTTATTGGAACAAAGTGGTCGAGCGTTTCAGAGACTAAGTCCGACGGTACGTTGGGACTTAGAAAAATTTCGGCCGGCGGAAAAGTCCGAAAAGCTTATTTCGAGTTATTTCGTTAAAAAGCGTTATAAGGTATAAATATTTTTGCAGAAACGGTTATATCTCTATTAAATACAACTGGATTAAACGTTTTTTGCGAATTTTTTAAAAAATTAGTGTCCGTCGAACTGACACGACTGCGATATTTGTTTAATTTTTTCGTTAATTAACGTTGCAAGGTATATATTTTTTTGCATATTTCTCGTTGTTTTAACGTGTTCTAATCGATTAAGAACGTGGTTTTTGTCCGTATTCGTTAAAAGAGGTGGTTTACTGATGCGATTTTTAAAAAAAAAAAAAAATTAAATTTTTCGATAAAAACTCGTTTGAAATATTAAAATAAGCGGTGCGTTAAAATATCTCGACGATAGGATGTTTTCTAAGGGTAGTTTATTCGAAAAAAGTGGTCGAGCGTTTCAGAGACTAAGTCCGACGGTACGCTCTAACGGAGGTTTTACATGGTAAGCGCCCGGCCGCTGGCCCGGCCGGCGCCGACCGTCCGGCCGGCGCTTTGGTATCTATAAGAGACACGTCGAGTCGGACGGTCCGGACGGAACAGCGTCGAGCGCGTGGCTATTCTACGGCCTCGGTTGAGAATTCAGTCACCGCTCCTCGAGTCTTAGTGAACTTTTTTACTATTTCTCGACTGTTCCTTCGTTCTCGTATCGACTCTTTCTCTACACTGCTGCGCCGCGGGTCGCTGTCCTGGACGTAATGACCAAATAACGTGGCAAGGTTCCCCTTAGTCGGGAAGCTGGATCCTGTATGCTCGCACTAACTTTAAAAAAAGTTAGGGCAGTGTGCTTGTTACTAACTGAGTATCAATTCATGCTGGTTCGGCAGAGACCGTTCCAAAACTTATGTTATAGCGTACGCAGTACGTTTTAAACATACGAAAGGCTAATGGGGAGCGTACTACCTTTTAGGAAGTGCGTTCTTTCTGATTGGAGAATATCAAAAGAACGAACGAATATGTTTCTTACGAGGACGGTACGTTCAGCATGCAGTTTACGTGCTTTTTACCGCTAAGGCATATTCGTTCAACCAACAAACCATTCTTACAGAATGATCCTATGAACAGAATGATCTTAAAATATTCCACACAAACAATCAAACGAACGAAAGAAAGTAAAGAGAGAGTGGCGAAATGAGAGAGAGTAGTGGCGTTCGACGTTACAACGGGAATTAAAAGGGTGTCGTCGAACGTTCACTAAGAACGAAAAGTCTCGTCGTACGGTGTTACGGACCCACCTACGACACTCTGAGGCTATTTTAAAAAGAGAGTCTTTTGACTCTAATATATATATAAAATACAAAGTTCCCTGGTTGATCCTGCCAGTAGTCATATGCTTGTCTCAAAGATTAAGCCATGCATGTCTCAGTACATGCCGCATTAAGGTGAAACCGCGAATGGCTCATTAAATCAGTTATGGTTTCTTAGATCATACTTAAACTTACTTGGATAACTGTGGTAATTCTAGAGCTAATACATGCAAACAGATTCGTACCAGAGATGGTACGAATGCTTTTATTAGATCAAAACCAATCGGTGGCGGATGGCTCGTCCGTTCGTCCATCGTTTGTTTTGGTGACTCTGAATAACTTTGTGCTGATCGCATGGTCATCTAGCACCGGCGACGCATCTTTCAAATGTCTGCCTTATCAACTGTCGATGGTAGGTTCTGCGCCTACCATGGTTGTAACGGGTAACGGGGAATCAGGGTTCGATTCCGGAGAGGGAGCCTGAGAAACAGCTACCACATCCAAGGAAGGCAGCAGGCGCGCAAATTACCCACTCCCGGCACGGGGAGGTAGTGACGAAAAATAACGATACGGGACTCATCCGAGGCCCCGTAATCGGAATGAGTACACTTTAAATCCTTTAACGAGGACCAATTGGAGGGCAAGTCTGGTGCCAGCAGCCGCGGTAATTCCAGCTCCAATAGCGTATATTAAAGTTGTTGCGGTTAAAAAGCTCGTAGTTGAATCTGTGTGTCACAGTGTCGGTTCACCGCTCGCGGTGTTTAACTGGCATTATGTGGTACGTCCTATCGGTGGGCTTAGCTCCTCGCGGGGCGGTCCAACTAATATCCCATCGCGGTGCTCTTCACTGAGTGTCGAGGTGGGCCGATACGTTTACTTTGAACAAATTAGAGTGCTTAAAGCAGGCTACCTTCGCCTGAATACTGTGTGCATGGAATAATGGAATAGGACCTCGGTTCTATTTTGTTGGTTTTCGGAGCCCCGAGGTAATGATTAATAGGGACAGATGGGGGCATTCGTATTGCGACGTTAGAGGTGAAATTCTTGGATCGTCGCAAGACGGACAGAAGCGAAAGCATTTGCCAAAAATGTTTTCATTAATCAAGAACGAAAGTTAGAGGTTCGAAGGCGATCAGATACCGCCCTAGTTCTAACCATAAACGATGCCAGCCAGCGATCCGCCGAAGCTCCTCCGATGACTCGGCGGGCAGCTTCCGGGAAACCAAAGCTTTTGGGTTCCGGGGGAAGTATGGTTGCAAAGCTGAAACTTAAAGGAATTGACGGAAGGGCACCACCAGGAGTGGAGCCTGCGGCTTAATTTGACTCAACACGGGAAACCTCACCAGGCCCGGACACCGGAAGGATTGACAGATTGATAGCTCTTTCTTGATTCGGTGGGTGGTGGTGCATGGCCGTTCTTAGTTGGTGGAGCGATTTGTCTGGTTAATTCCGATAACGAACGAGACTCTAGCCTGCTAAATAGACGTAAATTATGGTATCTCGAAGGCCCCCGGCTTCGGTCGGCGGGTTTTTACTACCAACGTACAAACAAATCTTCTTAGAGGAACAGGCGGCTTCTAGCCGCACGAGATTGAGCAATAACAGGTCTGTGATGCCCTTAGATGTTCTGGGCCGCACGCGCGCTACACTGAAGGAATCAGCGTGTTTTCCCTGGCCGAAAGGCCCGGGTAACCCGCTGAACCTCCTTCGTGCTAGGGATTGGGGCTTGCAATTATTCCCCATGAACGAGGAATTCCCAGTAAGCGCGAGTCATAAGCTCGCGTTGATTACGTCCCTGCCCTTTGTACACACCGCCCGTCGCTACTACCGATTGAATGATTTAGTGAGGTCTTCGGACTGGTGCGCGGCCAATGTGATAAGCATTGCCGATGTTACCGGGAAGATGACCAAACTTGATCATTTAGAGGAAGTAAAAGTCGTAACAAGGTTTCCGTAGGTGAACCTGCGGAAGGATCATTAACGAAAAATACAAAAACACAAAGAATATATTTGACTTGAACACTGTATAATAAAATATATATAATATCGTCGGTAAGGAGCCGTACTCCTCCTATATCGACACAAAGTATATACGACGTATTAACAAGCTATATACTTTGACAAAAGCCAAATTTTTTACAATAAGGAGGTGAGAGACGCTCCAGTTACGAAACTATACGAAGAGTGTGGCACTCTCTCTCGATCATCGGGATGAAGAGATATACTTTTACACGAATAATTCGAGGCGCCTGCGTGAGGTCGTACACAGAAAGACCCGCCGTCTCCGAATAATATTATAACAAACGAAAAACTTAAAAATATTCTCGAGGCGCCTGCGTGAGGTCGTAAACAGAAAGACCCGCCGTCTCCGAATAATATAACACACGGAAAACTTAAAAAGATTCTCGAGGCGCTTGCGTGAGGTCGTACACAGAAAGACCCGCCGTCTCCGAATCCTATAACACGAAACCGCTACTATTAATAATAATAATAATAATAACGATATGTGAGGGAACTTGAGCTGAACACATATCGAAAAAACTAAAAGTTACAGTGGAAACCACGTGTAATGAGAAATGCGATCGAGGCGCCTGCGTGAGGTCGTACACAGAAAGACCCGCCGTCACGATCTCGTATTTCGTATTTGCATCGTGGAAATCCAACGAACGAACAATATAATATATAAACTAAAATCTCTAAAGTGCCTCGTGTCGGAGAGATCACTGCTCACACCTCTTCTATATTTCGTAGTTGCGTTGCGTAGGCCTCACCTCCTAGCAACGGGACATAAGGAAGACTGCTCTTTGGGATCGAACGAAGCGTCTATAACGAGTCGTCGACGAGAGCGAAAGAACGCGAATAGCGAGCCGCAGAAAAATAGGATACCGAATTATATATCTTCGAAGGTTCTCTTCGAAGATCCATGGATACCTATATCTGCGCGTCTCCAGCTATCTCGCGCGTCTCTCCAAACTCTCGTCGTTCCTCGAAACGTGCTTCCTACCCAAAGGGCGTTCGTTCTTCCTATGTCGTTTCGTTGTCGTTCGTTTCAACGGCGAACGATATACGATGTTCGACAAAACGAAACCACGTTGTACGTTCGTACTCGTGGATCGGGTAACCTAGAACGAAAACGCATTGCGTGGATGTTGGCCCGAAAAGATATATACCAGTGCGAGTGATGGTAAAGAGTATAACGATTCTTAACTAGACGAAGTTGGTTCGGAGGGGACCGCCGGCCGTCTCTCTATCCTCGCGAGTCTAATGCCTCGTTCCGTCGCTAGAGTTTTTCAAACTCTGCTTCTGGCTATCGGGAAGAATAGACCGCGCGCGCGAGGAAGAGGAAGGACGACCGTGCGCGTCCCATCGATTTTTTTTTATTTTTACCTGAACCACCGAAGTCGATTCAGAGGGGACCGCCGGCCGTGTCTGTATCCTCGTTGTCGAGAGTCTAATGCCTCGTTCCGTCGCTAGAGTTTTTCAAACTCTGCTTCTGGCTATCGGGAAGAAAAGACCGCGCGAGGAAGAGGAAGGACGACCGTGCGCGTCCCTTTCGAATTTTTTTTTATTTTTACCTGAGCGACCAAAGTGGATTCAGAGGGGACCGCCGGCCGTCTCTCTATCCTCGTTGTCGCGAGTCTAATGCCTCGTTCCGTCGCTAGAGTTTTTCAAACTCTGCTTCTGGCTATCGGGAAGAATAGACCGCGCGCGAGGAAGAGGAAGGACGACCGTGCGCGTCCCATCGATTTTTTTTATTTTTACCTGAACCACCGAAGTCGATTCAGAGGGGACCGCCGGCCGTGTCTGTATCCTCGTTGTCGTGAGTCATATGCCTCGTTCCGTCGCTAGAGTTTTTCAAACTCTGCTTCTGGCTATCGGGAAGAAACGACCGCGCGAGGAAGACTACGACCGTGCGCGTCCCATCGATTTTTTTTTACCCGAACGATGGAGATGCATATCGGCTGTTTGCTTCGAATAACTGGACGAGAGGAACGAACATATATATATATCATGGGCTAGCCACCGTGCGCTTTCTTCGCGAGATCGTGTGCTGTACAGAGGATTCAGAATCGGGTGTTATATCCCCGTCGTTTCCTGACGAACGGAGCTTCGATCTCGTTGGTTGTTATATATTATAATGCACTTTACGCCCGGTCGGCGGGCTGCGTGTGTCGTCGCGCAGTCCGTCCGATTTCGTTTTCGAACGTATTTTCGTGTCGTCAATCATATGGCGACTTCCGCGCGTTCGATTCCCGTTGGTCGGACGTTTGTCGGATATCGGCTTCTTTCGAACCGAGAATAAGAGTACAAAAACCTGAGTACACAAACAAAAATCCATGCATAAACGATTACCCTGAACGGTGGATCACTTGGCTCGTGGGTCGATGAAGAACGCAGCTAATTGCGC
>NW_027212588.1:82500-90000 GCF_041682495.2 Bombus fervidus
TTAAACGTTTATTTGGTCCCGAAAACGTTAAAAAAAAATTTTTATTCGAAAGGTTTTTTCGAGTTATTTCGCTTAAAAGCGTTATAAGGTACGAATATTCTTGCATAAATCGCTTTAAAATGACTTTTTACGTCGGGATTAAGCGTTTATTTCGTCGCTGGAAAGTTATATAAAAAAAGTACGAACTCGTCCGGGACGTTGGAACTTAGTCTCATTCTGGACCGGTACGTTGGGACTTAGAAAAATTTTCGACCGAAAAGTTTTTTCGAGTTATTTCGTTAAAAAGCGTTATGAGGTATGAATATTTTTATATAAATCGCTATATTATTATATTTTACGTCGGGATTAAACGTTTATTTCGTCCGTGGAAGGTTAAAAAAAAACGGACGGATACGACCGGGCCTTTGGAACTTTGTCTCATTCTGGACCGGTACGTTGGGACTTAGAAAAATTTCGGCCGGCGGAAAAGTCCGAAATACTTATTTCGAGTTATTTCGTTAAAAAGCGTTATAAGGTATAAATATTTTTGCGGAAACGGTTATATCTCTATTAAATACAACTGGATTAAACGTTTTTTCGAATTTTTTAAAAAATTTGTGTTCGACGAACTGACACGACTGCGATATTTGTTTAATTATTTCGTTAATTAACGTTGCAAGGTATATATTTTTTTGCATATTTCTCGTTGTTTCAACGTGTTCTAATCGATTAAGAACGTGGTTTTTGTCCGTATTCGTTAAAAGAGGTGGTTTACTGATGCGATTTTAAAAAAAAAAAAAAAATTAAATTTTTCGATAAAAACTTGTTTAAAATATTAAAATAAGCGGTGCGTTAAAATATCTCGACGATAGGACGTTTTATAAGGGTACTTTATTGGAACAAAGTGGTCGAGCGTTTCAGAGACTAAGTCCGACGGTACGTTGGGACTTAGAAAAATTTCGGCCGGCGGAAAAGTCCGAAAAGCTTATTTCGAGTTATTTCGTTAAAAAGCGTTATAAGGTATAAATATTTTTGCAGAAACGGTTATATCTCTATTAAATACAACTGGATTAAACGTTTTTTGCGAATTTTTTAAAAAATTAGTGTCCGTCGAACTGACACGACTGCGATATTTGTTTAATTTTTTCGTTAATTAACGTTGCAAGGTATATATTTTTTTGCATATTTCTCGTTGTTTTAACGTGTTCTAATCGATTAAGAACGTGGTTTTTGTCCGTATTCGTTAAAAGAGGTGGTTTACTGATGCGATTTTTAAAAAAAAAAAAAAATTAAATTTTTCGATAAAAACTCGTTTGAAATATTAAAATAAGCGGTGCGTTAAAATATCTCGACGATAGGATGTTTTCTAAGGGTAGTTTATTCGAAAAAAGTGGTCGAGCGTTTCAGAGACTAAGTCCGACGGTACGCTCTAACGGAGGTTTTACATGGTAAGCGCCCGGCCGCTGGCCCGGCCGGCGCCGACCGTCCGGCCGGCGCTTTGGTATCTATAAGAGACACGTCGAGTCGGACGGTCCGGACGGAACAGCGTCGAGCGCGTGGCTATTCTACGGCCTCGGTTGAGAATTCAGTCACCGCTCCTCGAGTCTTAGTGAACTTTTTTACTATTTCTCGACTGTTCCTTCGTTCTCGTATCGACTCTTTCTCTACACTGCTGCGCCGCGGGTCGCTGTCCTGGACGTAATGACCAAATAACGTGGCAAGGTTCCCCTTAGTCGGGAAGCTGGATCCTGTATGCTCGCACTAACTTTAAAAAAAGTTAGGGCAGTGTGCTTGTTACTAACTGAGTATCAATTCATGCTGGTTCGGCAGAGACCGTTCCAAAACTTATGTTATAGCGTACGCAGTACGTTTTAAACATACGAAAGGCTAATGGGGAGCGTACTACCTTTTAGGAAGTGCGTTCTTTCTGATTGGAGAATATCAAAAGAACGAACGAATATGTTTCTTACGAGGACGGTACGTTCAGCATGCAGTTTACGTGCTTTTTACCGCTAAGGCATATTCGTTCAACCAACAAACCATTCTTACAGAATGATCCTATGAACAGAATGATCTTAAAATATTCCACACAAACAATCAAACGAACGAAAGAAAGTAAAGAGAGAGTGGCGAAATGAGAGAGAGTAGTGGCGTTCGACGTTACAACGGGAATTAAAAGGGTGTCGTCGAACGTTCACTAAGAACGAAAAGTCTCGTCGTACGGTGTTACGGACCCACCTACGACACTCTGAGGCTATTTTAAAAAGAGAGTCTTTTGACTCTAATATATATATAAAATACAAAGTTCCCTGGTTGATCCTGCCAGTAGTCATATGCTTGTCTCAAAGATTAAGCCATGCATGTCTCAGTACATGCCGCATTAAGGTGAAACCGCGAATGGCTCATTAAATCAGTTATGGTTTCTTAGATCATACTTAAACTTACTTGGATAACTGTGGTAATTCTAGAGCTAATACATGCAAACAGATTCGTACCAGAGATGGTACGAATGCTTTTATTAGATCAAAACCAATCGGTGGCGGATGGCTCGTCCGTTCGTCCATCGTTTGTTTTGGTGACTCTGAATAACTTTGTGCTGATCGCATGGTCATCTAGCACCGGCGACGCATCTTTCAAATGTCTGCCTTATCAACTGTCGATGGTAGGTTCTGCGCCTACCATGGTTGTAACGGGTAACGGGGAATCAGGGTTCGATTCCGGAGAGGGAGCCTGAGAAACAGCTACCACATCCAAGGAAGGCAGCAGGCGCGCAAATTACCCACTCCCGGCACGGGGAGGTAGTGACGAAAAATAACGATACGGGACTCATCCGAGGCCCCGTAATCGGAATGAGTACACTTTAAATCCTTTAACGAGGACCAATTGGAGGGCAAGTCTGGTGCCAGCAGCCGCGGTAATTCCAGCTCCAATAGCGTATATTAAAGTTGTTGCGGTTAAAAAGCTCGTAGTTGAATCTGTGTGTCACAGTGTCGGTTCACCGCTCGCGGTGTTTAACTGGCATTATGTGGTACGTCCTATCGGTGGGCTTAGCTCCTCGCGGGGCGGTCCAACTAATATCCCATCGCGGTGCTCTTCACTGAGTGTCGAGGTGGGCCGATACGTTTACTTTGAACAAATTAGAGTGCTTAAAGCAGGCTACCTTCGCCTGAATACTGTGTGCATGGAATAATGGAATAGGACCTCGGTTCTATTTTGTTGGTTTTCGGAGCCCCGAGGTAATGATTAATAGGGACAGATGGGGGCATTCGTATTGCGACGTTAGAGGTGAAATTCTTGGATCGTCGCAAGACGGACAGAAGCGAAAGCATTTGCCAAAAATGTTTTCATTAATCAAGAACGAAAGTTAGAGGTTCGAAGGCGATCAGATACCGCCCTAGTTCTAACCATAAACGATGCCAGCCAGCGATCCGCCGAAGTTCCTCCGATGACTCGGCGGGCAGCTTCCGGGAAACCAAAGCTTTTGGGTTCCGGGGGAAGTATGGTTGCAAAGCTGAAACTTAAAGGAATTGACGGAAGGGCACCACCAGGAGTGGAGCCTGCGGCTTAATTTGACTCAACACGGGAAACCTCACCAGGCCCGGACACCGGAAGGATTGACAGATTGATAGCTCTTTCTTGATTCGGTGGGTGGTGGTGCATGGCCGTTCTTAGTTGGTGGAGCGATTTGTCTGGTTAATTCCGATAACGAACGAGACTCTAGCCTGCTAAATAGACGTAAATTATGGTATCTCGAAGGCCCCCGGCTTCGGTCGGCGGGTTTTTACTACCAACGTACAAACAAATCTTCTTAGAGGAACAGGCGGCTTCTAGCCGCACGAGATTGAGCAATAACAGGTCTGTGATGCCCTTAGATGTTCTGGGCCGCACGCGCGCTACACTGAAGGAATCAGCGTGTTTTCCCTGGCCGAAAGGCCCGGGTAACCCGCTGAACCTCCTTCGTGCTAGGGATTGGGGCTTGCAATTATTCCCCATGAACGAGGAATTCCCAGTAAGCGCGAGTCATAAGCTCGCGTTGATTACGTCCCTGCCCTTTGTACACACCGCCCGTCGCTACTACCGATTGAATGATTTAGTGAGGTCTTCGGACTGGTGCGCGGCCAATGTGATAAGCATTGCCGATGTTACCGGGAAGATGACCAAACTTGATCATTTAGAGGAAGTAAAAGTCGTAACAAGGTTTCCGTAGGTGAACCTGCGGAAGGATCATTAACGAAAAATACAAAAACACAAAGAATATATTTGACTTGAACACTGTATAATAAAATATATATAATATCGTCGGTAAGGAGCCGTACTCCTCCTATATCGACACAAAGTATATACGACGTATTAACAAGCTATATACTTTGACAAAAGCCAAATTTTTTACAATAAGGAGGTGAGAGACGCTCCAGTTACGAAACTATACGAAGAGTGTGGCACTCTCTCTCGATCATCGGGATGAAGAGATATACTTTTACACGAATAATTCGAGGCGCCTGCGTGAGGTCGTACACAGAAAGACCCGCCGTCTCCGAATAATATTATAACAAACGAAAAACTTAAAAATATTCTCGAGGCGCCTGCGTGAGGTCGTAAACAGAAAGACCCGCCGTCTCCGAATAATATAACACACGGAAAACTTAAAAAGATTCTCGAGGCGCTTGCGTGAGGTCGTACACAGAAAGACCCGCCGTCTCCGAATCCTATAACACGAAACCGCTACTATTAATAATAATAATAATAATAACGATATGTGAGGGAACTTGAGCTGAACACATATCGAAAAAACTAAAAGTTACAGTGGAAACCACGTGTAATGAGAAATGCGATCGAGGCGCCTGCGTGAGGTCGTACACAGAAAGACCCGCCGTCACGATCTCGTATTTCGTATTTGCATCGTGGAAATCCAACGAACGAACAATATAATATATAAACTAAAATCTCTAAAGTGCCTCGTGTCGGAGAGATCACTGCTCACACCTCTTCTATATTTCGTAGTTGCGTTGCGTAGGCCTCACCTCCTAGCAACGGGACATAAGGAAGACTGCTCTTTGGGATCGAACGAAGCGTCTATAACGAGTCGTCGACGAGAGCGAAAGAACGCGAATAGCGAGCCGCAGAAAAATAGGATACCGAATTATATATCTTCGAAGGTTCTCTTCGAAGATCCATGGATACCTATATCTGCGCGTCTCCAGCTATCTCGCGCGTCTCTCCAAACTCTCGTCGTTCCTCGAAACGTGCTTCCTACCCAAAGGGCGTTCGTTCTTCCTATGTCGTTTCGTTGTCGTTCGTTTCAACGGCGAACGATATACGATGTTCGACAAAACGAAACCACGTTGTACGTTCGTACTCGTGGATCGGGTAACCTAGAACGAAAACGCATTGCGTGGATGTTGGCCCGAAAAGATATATACCAGTGCGAGTGATGGTAAAGAGTATAACGATTCTTAACTAGACGAAGTTGGTTCGGAGGGGACCGCCGGCCGTCTCTCTATCCTCGCGAGTCTAATGCCTCGTTCCGTCGCTAGAGTTTTTCAAACTCTGCTTCTGGCTATCGGGAAGAATAGACCGCGCGCGCGAGGAAGAGGAAGGACGACCGTGCGCGTCCCATCGATTTTTTTTATTTTTACCTGAACCACCGAAGTCGATTCAGAGGGGACCGCCGGCCGTCTCTCTATCCTCGTTGTCGTGAGTCATATGCCTCGTTCCGTCGCTAGAGTTTTTCAAACTCTGCTTCTGGCTATCGGGAAGAAACGACCGCGCGAGGAAGACGACGACGACGACCGTGCGCGTCCCATCGAATTTTTTTTTATTTTTACCTGATCGACGGAAGTTTCGTCCGGTTCGTCTCTTTTACCATCGTCTCGTCGACCCGTTCAGAGGGGACCGCCTGTCCATATCCTCGTTGTCGTGAGTCATATGCCTCGTTCCGTCGCTAGAGTTTTTCAAACTCTGCTTCTGGATATCGGGAAGAAACGACCGCGCGAGGCCGATGGCTGCGAGTCCCATCGAATTTTTTTTAAACGCACGCACACACATACACCTGAACGGAGATGCGTTCCTTTTCGTCGCGATTTTTCGTGCTTTAGTCGTCGTTGTCGCCATCCGTTCGGAGGGGACCGCCGGCCGTCTCTCTATCCTCGTTGTCGAGAGTCTAATGCCTCGTTCCGTCGCTAGAGTTTTTCAAACTCTGCTTCTGGCTATCGGGAAGAAAAGACCGCGCGAGGAAGAGGAAGGACGACCGTGCGCGTCCCTTTCGAATTTTTTTTTATTTTTACCTGAGCGACCAAAGTGGATTCAGAGGGGACCGCCGGCCGTCTCTCTATCCTCGTTGTCGCGAGTCTAATGCCTCGTTCCGTCGCTAGAGTTTTTCAAACTCTGCTTCTGGCTATCGGGAAGAATAGACCGCGCGCGAGGAAGAGGAAGGACGACCGTGCGCGTCCCATCGATTTTTTTTATTTTTACCTGAACCACCGAAGTCGATTCAGAGGGGACCGCCGGCCGTGTCTGTATCCTCGTTGTCGTGAGTCATATGCCTCGTTCCGTCGCTAGAGTTTTTCAAACTCTGCTTCTGGCTATCGGGAAGAAACGACCGCGCGAGGAAGACTACGACCGTGCGCGTCCCATCGATTTTTTTTTACCCGAACGATGGAGATGCATATCGGCTGTTTGCTTCGAATAACTGGACGAGAGGAACGAACATATATATATATCATGGGCTAGCCACCGTGCGCTTTCTTCGCGAGATCGTGTGCTGTACAGAGGATTCAGAATCGGGTGTTATATCCCCGTCGTTTCCTGACGAACGGAGCTTCGATCTCGTTGGTTGTTATATATTATAATGCACTTTACGCCCGGTCGGCGGGCTGCGTGTGTCGTCGCGCAGTCCGTCCGATTTCGTTTTCGAACGTATTTTCGTGTCGTCAATCATATGGCGACTTCCGCGCGTTCGATTCCCGTTGGTCGGACGTTTGTCGGATATCGGCTTCTTTCGAACCGAGAATAAGAGTACAAAAACCTGAGTACACAAACAAAAATCCATGCATAAACGATTACCCTGAACGGTGGATCACTTGGCTCGTGGGTCGATGAAGAACGCAGCTAATTGCGCGTCAACGTGTGAACTGCAGGACACATGAACATCGACATTTCGAACGCACATTGCGGTCCACGGATACAATTCCTGGACCACGCCTGGCTGAGGGTTGCTCACGTAAACCTAAGACTGCTTGCGTTGCGTATCGTTGCTCTCGGTCCGTATCTCTCTGTTCTTTCTTGCCTCGTCGACAGCCCGCCGTCGTTCGTTTTATCTTTAAACGAACGTTTCTGAGTCGGAGGACGAGCGCCAAGCAAAAGAATACGAATTAAAGAGCGGTCGAGGGCTCGTACGCGACGTACGAGCGATTGTTGGACGTTCGTCGGCGTTCGTCGCTGGATCGTGTGGAGACCGGCGTACGCATGCTCTCGATACAAATATATATGAAAAATCTATCGCGTTCACGGGAGACTCGCAAA
>NW_027212588.1:95000-97500 GCF_041682495.2 Bombus fervidus
TGGACTTAGTCGCTCATTACAATAGGGAAGGGTTCGCTGCGTGCGGTCTTATCGATCGTGCGTAGCGAATTTTTTTTTTCCTTTAAATCGATTCCCATCTACACCTAGGCGGTGTCCCCGGCTGTGCCAGCTGGGTATGTGCTATCATTTTGACACGCGCCAGAAAGCAATACGCCGCTGGACTTAGTCGCGCATACTGGAAGAGCAATACACCGCTCAACGTGGCGTTGTATGTGCTTGGAAGGTCTAAGAGCGAGCAGTTCGGTGGTGCTTTTGTCGGAAGGCTGCACGTTTCGGGTTTGGTGGCTGAGCTGGAAAGCAATACGCCGCTGGACTTCGATTCGCATACTCGAGGGGGGATTTTCGCTGCGTGCGGCCCTTGTTGGTCGTGCGTAGCGAATTTTTTTTCCCTTTGAGCAAATTGACGAACATCTGGAAAGCGATGCGCCGCCGGGCCGTGCCTCACATTGCTACCCCTCGAGGCCCTCAGCGTCTGGCCGCTACATAACGGCCTTGTCGCGGGGCCTTGGGGAGTCATAGGTACTCGGGGATAGGCAGGGCCTTGGCCCTGTCTATCCAAGTTGCACTCCTACCTCCTCGTGGTACCGCCGGTAACATGTTCGCTTCGCTAGCGTGGGGAAATATCCCCCGGGTGTTAGCGGACATGGCCAAACGGAGTGTAGCGACGAAGGGACGTGAGCTGAACAAACATCATCGGCCGTGCCGAAACGGGAAATGGAGTACCGTGAAGAGGAGGATGTTAAACCAACAACAAGGAACTCGTTCCTTCATACCTATGACGACCTGGCTAATCAAAGGACATGAGATGGATGATGGATGGAATTAAATACTTCGGATACACATATTCTTGTTTCAATGTTCGATTCAACCGAAGCCTCGGACGCGACGCCTCTCGATCCCGGAGGCGCCGTGGCGGATTTTTCCGCTTCTCAGGGGATCATGGGTGACGACCAAGCTAGCCAACGGACAACGAGTTATGGAATTACGGTACCTTTAGTGGGCGATCGGGTTGCGTGTCCAGTATGTGAAGAGAAGGGAATAAACCTTTTCTTCATGTCGTTATCCGACCTGAACAAGCACCTCGATCTACACCATACAGATGCGAATATTAAATGGAGTTGTCTCTGTGGGAAAAGTTTCTCGAAACTTCATGGGACCCAGTGCCACATTCCTAAATGTACAGGCACTGGTCAAAAGGCAGTGGGAAAATATAAGTGTGAAGCATGTCCCATGAGTTTCGGGACCCAGAGAGGACTCTCGACCCACGAAAGGCATGCGCACCCTGCCCTAAGAAATCAGAAAAGAAGGGGACCGGACCCCCCAAAAGATAAATATTGGACGGAAGTAGAACTTAGTCTCTTGAGAGAGCTTAATGAAAAATTTAAAAATCATAAATATCCAAACAAAGAAATAAATAAGATCCTCACAAACAAGACCTTAGACCAGATCAAATATCAGAGAAAAAAGCTAAGACTGGTCGGTGAGGCAACAAGCTCTCAGGAGGCTAATTGGGCAACAGTGGGAGGGTGCGATCTCGTGGATCCAGGCAATGCGTCTTCAAATGCGCCTGAGATCCGCGTTGACAATGAGTCTCTTAGTGCATGGAGACTCAGCCTGGAAGAAGCCATACTGACGACAGCCGACGTACCTCCTGTTTTAAGTGAGGCCTACGATCGGCTGGAAAATATTTTTAAATTAAACCAAGGGAACGAGGAAGCCCTTGGTAAAGAATTAAATAATTTTATTGCACATCTCTATGAAATTATAAAGAAAGTCAATAAAATAGAGATCACTAAATGTAATTTAAGTCGGAACAAGCCCCAAATGGGACATAAAAAGAACAGCCGCAACGCAAGAAAGCGGTTTTCATACGCACGATGCCAGGATCTGTTTTATGAGTGTCCAAAGAAGTTGGCCGATGTCGTTATCAACGACGATCGCGCATACCTGGAACCAGCCAGGCAGCCACCGGCAGCTGAAGAAGTCAAGAGACACTATAAAGAATTATGGGGGCAACAAGGACCATCTAGTGTCCCGTTTATTAATGATCAATGTGTCTCTAAGCTGTCGTTAAACGAAATTTTTACGCCGATAGCTGTTGAGGATGTGGCGGAGAAAATTAGAAAGATCAGAAAGAAAGCCGCGGCAGGTCCGGATGGATTAACAAAAGAACACCTAATGATCCCCGGACTGCCTGAAATATTATCTAAAATCTATAACATCTGTTTATATAGTTCCTGTTATCCTTCCATATGGAAGCGTAACAGGACCACATTAATTATGAAAGCAAAGAAATCGGGCCATAAGGTCGAGGATTGGAGACCTATTACGATAGGTCCCATTCTCGGCCGAATTTTCTCCTCCATCCTTGACAGAAAGTTAAGGAGAGGTATTGTATTGAACCTAAGGCAGAAGGGTTTTACATCCGAAAACGGATGTAAAACCAATATCGAACTTTTAAATTCTGCCTTGAATACAA
>NW_027212588.1:102500-112500 GCF_041682495.2 Bombus fervidus
GGGAATATTACGTATTCCTACGTCGGGATTAAGCGTTTATTTCGTCCCGAGAACTTTAAAAAAAAATTTTAAATCGAACCGTTTTTTCGAATTATTTCGCTTAAAAGCGTTACAAGGTGCTAATATTTGTGCATAAATCGCTTTAAAATGACGTTTTACATCGGGATTAAGGGTTTATTTCGTCGCTGAAATGTTATATAAAAAAAGTACGATCGCGCCCGGGACGTTGGAACTTAGTCGCATTCTCGACCGGTACGTTGGGACTTAGAAAAATTTTCGACCGAAAAGTTTTTTCGAGTTATTTCGTTAAAAAGCGTTATGAGGTATGAATATTTTTATATAAATCGCTATATTATTATATTTTACGTCGGGATTAAACGTTTATTTGGTCCTGAAAACGTTAAAAAAATATAGTGGACCGACGCGACTCGGCCCGTCGGACTTTGTCATACTCTCCACCGGTACGTAGGGACTTAGAAAAATTTTCGACCGAAAAGTTTTTTCGAGTTATTTCGTTAAAAAGCGTTATGAGGTATTAATATTTTTATATAAATCGCTATATTATTGTATTTTACGTCGGGATTAAACGTTTATTTGGTCCCGAAAACGTTAAAAAAAAATTTTTTATTCGAAAGGTTTTTTCGAGTTATTTCGCTTAAAAGCGTTCTAAGGTGCGAATATTCTTGCATAAATCGCTTTAAAATGACGTTTTACATCGGGATTAAGCATTTATTTCGTCGCTGAAAAGTTATATAAAAAAAGTATGATCGCGCCCGGGACGTTGGAACTTAGTCTCATTCTCGACCGGTACGTTGGGACTTAGAAAAATTTTCGACCGAAAAGTTTTTTCGAGTTATTTCGTTAAAAAGCGTTATGAGGTATGAATATTTTTATATAAATCGCTATATTATTGTATTTTACGTCGGGATTAAACGTTTATTTGGTCCTGAAAACGTTAAAAAAAAATAGTGGACCGACGCGACTCGGCCCGTCGGACTTTGTCATACTCTCCACCGGTACGTAGGGACTTAGAAAAATTTTCGACCGAAAAGTTTTTTCGAGTTATTTCGTTAAAAAGCGTTATGAGGTATTAATATTTTTATATAAATCGCTATATTATTGTATTTTACGTCGGGATTAAACGTTTATTTGGTCCCGAAAACGTTAAAAAAAAATTTTTTATTCGAAAGGTTTTTTCGAGTTATTTCGCTTAAAAGCGTTATAAGGTGCGAATATTCTTGCATAAATCGCTTTAAAATGACGTTTTACATCGGGATTAAGCATTTATTTCGTCGCTGAAAAGTTATATAAAAAAAGTATGATCGCGCCCGGGACGTTGGAACTTAGTCTCATTCTCGACCGGTACGTTGGGACTTAGAAAAATTTTCGACCGAAAAGTTTTTTCGAGTTATTTCGTTAAAAAGCGTTATGAGGTATTAATATTTTTATATAAATCGCTATATTATTGTATTTTACGTCGGGATTAAACGTTTATTTGGTCCTGAAAACGTTAAAAAAAAATAGTGGACCGACGCGACTCGGCCCGTCGGACTTTGTCATACTCTCCACCGGTACGTAGGGACTTAGAAAAATTTTCGACCGAAAAGTTTTTTCGAGTTATTTCGTTAAAAAGCGTTATGAGGTATTAATATTTTTATATAAATCGCTATATTATTGTATTTTACGTCGGGATTAAACGTTTATTTGGTCCCGAAAACGTTAAAAAAAAATTTTTTATTCGAAAGGTTTTTTCGAGTTATTTCGCTTAAAAGCGTTATAAGGTGCGAATATTCTTGCATAAATCGCTTTAAAATGACGTTTTACATCGGGATTAAGCATTTATTTCGTCGCTGAAAAGTTATATAAAAAAAGTATGATCGCGCCCGGGACGTTGGAACTTAGTCTCATTCTCGACCGGTACGTTGGGACTTAGAAAAATTTTCGACCGAAAAGTTTTTTCGAGTTATTTCGTTAAAAAGCGTTATGAGGTATTAATATTTTTATATAAATCGCTATATTATTGTATTTTACGTCGGGATTAAACGTTTATTTGGTCCTGAAAACGTTAAAAAAAAATAGTGGACCGACGCGACTCGGCCCGTCGGACTTTGTCATACTCTCCACCGGTACGTAGGGACTTAGAAAAATTTTCGACCGAAAAGTTTTTTCGAGTTATTTCGTTAAAAAGCGTTATGAGGTATTAATATTTTTATATAAATCGCTATATTATTGTATTTTACGTCGGGATTAAACGTTTATTTGGTCCCGAAAACGTTAAAAAAAAATGTTTTATTCGAAAGGTTTTTTCGAGTTATTTCGCTTAAAAGCGTTATAAGGTACGAATATTCTTGCATAAATCGCTTTAAAATGACTTTTTACGTCGGGATTAAGCGTTTATTTCGTCGCTGGAAAGTTATATAAAAAAAGTACGAACTCGTCCGGGACGTTGGAACTTAGTCTCATTCTGGACCGGTACGTTGGGACTTAGAAAAATTTTCGACCGAAAAGTTTTTTCGAGTTATTTCGTTAAAAAGCGTTATGAGGTATGAATATTTTTATATAAATCGCTATATTATTATATTTTACGTCGGGATTAAACGTTTATTTCGTCCGTGGAAGGTTAAAAAAAAACGGACGGATACGACCGGGCCTTTGGAACTTTGTCTCATTCTGGACCGGTACGTTGGGACTTAGAAAAATTTCGGCCGGCGGAAAAGTCCGAAATACTTATTTCGAGTTATTTCGTTAAAAAGCGTTATAAGGTATAAATATTTTTGCGGAAACGGTTATATCTCTATTAAATACAACTGGATTAAACGTTTTTTCGAATTTTTTAAAAAATTTGTGTTCGACGAACTGACACGACTGCGATATTTGTTTAATTATTTCGTTAATTAACGTTGCAAGGTATATATTTTTTTGCATATTTCTCGTTGTTTCAACGTGTTCTAATCGATTAAGAACGTGGTTTTTGTCCGTATTCGTTAAAAGAGGTGGTTTACTGATGCGATTTTAAAAAAAAAAAAAAAATTAAATTTTTCGATAAAAACTTGTTTAAAATATTAAAATAAGCGGTGCGTTAAAATATCTCGACGATAGGACGTTTTATAAGGGTACTTTATTGGAACAAAGTGGTCGAGCGTTTCAGAGACTAAGTCCGACGGTACGTTGGGACTTAGAAAAATTTCGGCCGGCGGAAAAGTCCGAAAAGCTTATTTCGAGTTATTTCGTTAAAAAGCGTTATAAGGTATAAATATTTTTGCAGAAACGGTTATATCTCTATTAAATACAACTGGATTAAACGTTTTTTGCGAATTTTTTAAAAAATTAGTGTCCGTCGAACTGACACGACTGCGATATTTGTTTAATTTTTTCGTTAATTAACGTTGCAAGGTATATATTTTTTTGCATATTTCTCGTTGTTTTAACGTGTTCTAATCGATTAAGAACGTGGTTTTTGTCCGTATTCGTTAAAAGAGGTGGTTTACTGATGCGATTTTTAAAAAAAAAAAAAAATTAAATTTTTCGATAAAAACTCGTTTGAAATATTAAAATAAGCGGTGCGTTAAAATATCTCGACGATAGGATGTTTTCTAAGGGTAGTTTATTCGAAAAAAGTGGTCGAGCGTTTCAGAGACTAAGTCCGACGGTACGCTCTAACGGAGGTTTTACATGGTAAGCGCCCGGCCGCTGGCCCGGCCGGCGCCGACCGTCCGGCCGGCGCTTTGGTATCTATAAGAGACACGTCGAGTCGGACGGTCCGGACGGAACAGCGTCGAGCGCGTGGCTATTCTACGGCCTCGGTTGAGAATTCAGTCACCGCTCCTCGAGTCTTAGTGAACTTTTTTACTATTTCTCGACTGTTCCTTCGTTCTCGTATCGACTCTTTCTCTACACTGCTGCGCCGCGGGTCGCTGTCCTGGACGTAATGACCAAATAACGTGGCAAGGTTCCCCTTAGTCGGGAAGCTGGATCCTGTATGCTCGCACTAACTTTAAAAAAAGTTAGGGCAGTGTGCTTGTTACTAACTGAGTATCAATTCATGCTGGTTCGGCAGAGACCGTTCCAAAACTTATGTTATAGCGTACGCAGTACGTTTTAAACATACGAAAGGCTAATGGGGAGCGTACTACCTTTTAGGAAGTGCGTTCTTTCTGATTGGAGAATATCAAAAGAACGAACGAATATGTTTCTTACGAGGACGGTACGTTCAGCATGCAGTTTACGTGCTTTTTACCGCTAAGGCATATTCGTTCAACCAACAAACCATTCTTACAGAATGATCCTATGAACAGAATGATCTTAAAATATTCCACACAAACAATCAAACGAACGAAAGAAAGTAAAGAGAGAGTGGCGAAATGAGAGAGAGTAGTGGCGTTCGACGTTACAACGGGAATTAAAAGGGTGTCGTCGAACGTTCACTAAGAACGAAAAGTCTCGTCGTACGGTGTTACGGACCCACCTACGACACTCTGAGGCTATTTTAAAAAGAGAGTCTTTTGACTCTAATATATATATAAAATACAAAGTTCCCTGGTTGATCCTGCCAGTAGTCATATGCTTGTCTCAAAGATTAAGCCATGCATGTCTCAGTACATGCCGCATTAAGGTGAAACCGCGAATGGCTCATTAAATCAGTTATGGTTTCTTAGATCATACTTAAACTTACTTGGATAACTGTGGTAATTCTAGAGCTAATACATGCAAACAGATTCGTACCAGAGATGGTACGAATGCTTTTATTAGATCAAAACCAATCGGTGGCGGATGGCTCGTCCGTTCGTCCATCGTTTGTTTTGGTGACTCTGAATAACTTTGTGCTGATCGCATGGTCATCTAGCACCGGCGACGCATCTTTCAAATGTCTGCCTTATCAACTGTCGATGGTAGGTTCTGCGCCTACCATGGTTGTAACGGGTAACGGGGAATCAGGGTTCGATTCCGGAGAGGGAGCCTGAGAAACAGCTACCACATCCAAGGAAGGCAGCAGGCGCGCAAATTACCCACTCCCGGCACGGGGAGGTAGTGACGAAAAATAACGATACGGGACTCATCCGAGGCCCCGTAATCGGAATGAGTACACTTTAAATCCTTTAACGAGGACCAATTGGAGGGCAAGTCTGGTGCCAGCAGCCGCGGTAATTCCAGCTCCAATAGCGTATATTAAAGTTGTTGCGGTTAAAAAGCTCGTAGTTGAATCTGTGTGTCACAGTGTCGGTTCACCGCTCGCGGTGTTTAACTGGCATTATGTGGTACGTCCTATCGGTGGGCTTAGCTCCTCGCGGGGCGGTCCAACTAATATCCCATCGCGGTGCTCTTCACTGAGTGTCGAGGTGGGCCGATACGTTTACTTTGAACAAATTAGAGTGCTTAAAGCAGGCTACCTTCGCCTGAATACTGTGTGCATGGAATAATGGAATAGGACCTCGGTTCTATTTTGTTGGTTTTCGGAGCCCCGAGGTAATGATTAATAGGGACAGATGGGGGCATTCGTATTGCGACGTTAGAGGTGAAATTCTTGGATCGTCGCAAGACGGACAGAAGCGAAAGCATTTGCCAAAAATGTTTTCATTAATCAAGAACGAAAGTTAGAGGTTCGAAGGCGATCAGATACCGCCCTAGTTCTAACCATAAACGATGCCAGCCAGCGATCCGCCGAAGTTCCTCCGATGACTCGGCGGGCAGCTTCCGGGAAACCAAAGCTTTTGGGTTCCGGGGGAAGTATGGTTGCAAAGCTGAAACTTAAAGGAATTGACGGAAGGGCACCACCAGGAGTGGAGCCTGCGGCTTAATTTGACTCAACACGGGAAACCTCACCAGGCCCGGACACCGGAAGGATTGACAGATTGATAGCTCTTTCTTGATTCGGTGGGTGGTGGTGCATGGCCGTTCTTAGTTGGTGGAGCGATTTGTCTGGTTAATTCCGATAACGAACGAGACTCTAGCCTGCTAAATAGACGTAAATTATGGTATCTCGAAGGCCCCCGGCTTCGGTCGGCGGGTTTTTACTACCAACGTACAAACAAATCTTCTTAGAGGAACAGGCGGCTTCTAGCCGCACGAGATTGAGCAATAACAGGTCTGTGATGCCCTTAGATGTTCTGGGCCGCACGCGCGCTACACTGAAGGAATCAGCGTGTTTTCCCTGGCCGAAAGGCCCGGGTAACCCGCTGAACCTCCTTCGTGCTAGGGATTGGGGCTTGCAATTATTCCCCATGAACGAGGAATTCCCAGTAAGCGCGAGTCATAAGCTCGCGTTGATTACGTCCCTGCCCTTTGTACACACCGCCCGTCGCTACTACCGATTGAATGATTTAGTGAGGTCTTCGGACTGGTGCGCGGCCAATGTGATAAGCATTGCCGATGTTACCGGGAAGATGACCAAACTTGATCATTTAGAGGAAGTAAAAGTCGTAACAAGGTTTCCGTAGGTGAACCTGCGGAAGGATCATTAACGAAAAATACAAAAACACAAAGAATATATTTGACTTGAACACTGTATAATAAAATATATATAATATCGTCGGTAAGGAGCCGTACTCCTCCTATATCGACACAAAGTATATACGACGTATTAACAAGCTATATACTTTGACAAAAGCCAAATTTTTTACAATAAGGAGGTGAGAGACGCTCCAGTTACGAAACTATACGAAGAGTGTGGCACTCTCTCTCGATCATCGGGATGAAGAGATATACTTTTACACGAATAATTCGAGGCGCCTGCGTGAGGTCGTACACAGAAAGACCCGCCGTCTCCGAATAATATTATAACAAACGAAAAACTTAAAAATATTCTCGAGGCGCCTGCGTGAGGTCGTAAACAGAAAGACCCGCCGTCTCCGAATAATATAACACACGGAAAACTTAAAAAGATTCTCGAGGCGCTTGCGTGAGGTCGTACACAGAAAGACCCGCCGTCTCCGAATCCTATAACACGAAACCGCTACTATTAATAATAATAATAATAATAACGATATGTGAGGGAACTTGAGCTGAACACATATCGAAAAAACTAAAAGTTACAGTGGAAACCACGTGTAATGAGAAATGCGATCGAGGCGCCTGCGTGAGGTCGTACACAGAAAGACCCGCCGTCACGATCTCGTATTTCGTATTTGCATCGTGGAAATCCAACGAACGAACAATATAATATATAAACTAAAATCTCTAAAGTGCCTCGTGTCGGAGAGATCACTGCTCACACCTCTTCTATATTTCGTAGTTGCGTTGCGTAGGCCTCACCTCCTAGCAACGGGACATAAGGAAGACTGCTCTTTGGGATCGAACGAAGCGTCTATAACGAGTCGTCGACGAGAGCGAAAGAACGCGAATAGCGAGCCGCAGAAAAATAGGATACCGAATTATATATCTTCGAAGGTTCTCTTCGAAGATCCATGGATACCTATATCTGCGCGTCTCCAGCTATCTCGCGCGTCTCTCCAAACTCTCGTCGTTCCTCGAAACGTGCTTCCTACCCAAAGGGCGTTCGTTCTTCCTATGTCGTTTCGTTGTCGTTCGTTTCAACGGCGAACGATATACGATGTTCGACAAAACGAAACCACGTTGTACGTTCGTACTCGTGGATCGGGTAACCTAGAACGAAAACGCATTGCGTGGATGTTGGCCCGAAAAGATATATACCAGTGCGAGTGATGGTAAAGAGTATAACGATTCTTAACTAGACGAAGTTGGTTCGGAGGGGACCGCCGGCCGTCTCTCTATCCTCGTTGTCGTGAGTCATATGCCTCGTTCCGTCGCTAGAGTTTTTCAAACTCTGCTTCTGGCTATCGGGAAGAAACGACCGCGCGAGGAAGACGACGACGACGACCGTGCGCGTCCCATCGAATTTTTTTTTATTTTTACCTGATCGACGGAAGTTTCGTCCGGTTCGTCTCTTTTACCATCGTCTCGTCGACCCGTTCAGAGGGGACCGCCTGTCCATATCCTCGTTGTCGTGAGTCATATGCCTCGTTCCGTCGCTAGAGTTTTTCAAACTCTGCTTCTGGATATCGGGAAGAAACGACCGCGCGAGGCCGATGGCTGCGAGTCCCATCGAATTTTTTTTAAACGCACGCACACACATACACCTGAACGGAGATGCGTTCCTTTTCGTCGCGATTTTTCGTGCTTTAGTCGTCGTTGTCGCCATCCGTTCGGAGGGGACCGCCGGCCGTCTCTCTATCCTCGTTGTCGCGAGTCTAATGCCTCGTTCCGTCGCTAGAGTTTTTCAAACTCTGCTTCTGGCTATCGGGAAGAATAGACCGCGCGCGAGGAAGAGGAAGGACGACCGTGCGCGTCCCATCGATTTTTTTTATTTTTACCTGAACCACCGAAGTCGATTCAGAGGGGACCGCCGGCCGTGTCTGTATCCTCGTTGTCGTGAGTCATATGCCTCGTTCCGTCGCTAGAGTTTTTCAAACTCTGCTTCTGGCTATCGGGAAGAAACGACCGCGCGAGGAAGACTACGACCGTGCGCGTCCCATCGATTTTTTTTTACCCGAACGATGGAGATGCATATCGGCTGTTTGCTTCGAATAACTGGACGAGAGGAACGAACATATATATATATCATGGGCTAGCCACCGTGCGCTTTCTTCGCGAGATCGTGTGCTGTACAGAGGATTCAGAATCGGGTGTTATATCCCCGTCGTTTCCTGACGAACGGAGCTTCGATCTCGTTGGTTGTTATATATTATAATGCACTTTACGCCCGGTCGGCGGGCTGCGTGTGTCGTCGCGCAGTCCGTCCGATTTCGTTTTCGAACGTATTTTCGTGTCGTCAATCATATGGCGACTTCCGCGCGTTCGATTCCCGTTGGTCGGACGTTTGTCGGATATCGGCTTCTTTCGAACCGAGAATAAGAGTACAAAAACCTGAGTACACAAACAAAAATCCATGCATAAACGATTACCCTGAACGGTGGATCACTTGGCTCGTGGGTCGATGAAGAACGCAGCTAATTGCGCGTCAACGTGTGAACTGCAGGACACATGAACATCGACATTTCGAACGCACATTGCGGTCCACGGATACAATTCCTGGACCACGCCTGGCTGAGGGTTGCTCACGTAAACCTAAGACTGCTTGCGTTGCGTATCGTTGCTCTCGGTCCGTATCTCTCTGTTCTTTCTTGCCTCGTCGACAGCCCGCCGTCGTTCGTTTTATCTTTAAACGAACGTTTCTGAGTCGGAGGACGAGCGCCAAGCAAAAGAATACGAATTAAAGAGCGGTCGAGGGCTCGTACGCGACGTACGAGCGATTGTTGGACGTTCGTCGGCGTTCGTCGCTGGATCGTGTGGAGACCGGCGTACGCATGCTCTCGATACAAATATATATGAAAAATCTATCGCGTTCACGGGAGACTCGCAAAACTACCTCCGTCTCTTCTCTGTCCCTTCTTGGCTTGACAACCCGCCGTCGTTCGTGTTTTACGAACGTTTCTGAGTCGGACGAAGCGCAAGAAGAAGGATACGAATTAAAAGAGCGCGGAGAGAACCGTCGTCGTCGACGCGGTTATCGAGATACACAGAGCGAGTTTTCTTCGTGGCCGATTTTTTTTTTCTTTTTGTATCAGCCTCTGCTACGTTTTGTTAGTCTTCGATAAGCACGAATGACCGCGCCCCCGACGTCGTCTTAAATGAATTTTTGGCGAGACTGAGAGAAAGCAAAAATATTTTTGAACAAAGTCAGTCGAGAGAGGAGAGAAAAGAGAACCAAGATATTAAAACCTAAACCTAAACTTGGTGGCGTAACGAAAAACTGTGTGCCTTAAAGAAACACAACCGTCTTTTCATCAAGATGTTTTTACTCGTACAGCCCCAGGGATCGAATACCCACTCCGTCTGTTCGTGCGGCAGAGATGTATTCTGCAGGCGCGAGACGACTGACGAGAAGACAACGAGGACCGTCGCATCGATGGGTCGTCGTTGCGTTTTTCATCCTCTGTGCTTTTTTCTGTTCTTCGCGAACCCAGAGAAAGCCGTAGATCCGGGA
>NW_027212588.1:120000-122500 GCF_041682495.2 Bombus fervidus
AAACGAGACGAAAGTAACGAAAAATTAACGTAACGAAAATATACCGTGGACGTACGAAGTAACGGTCGCGATCGTTGCTCGCTCGCTGCGCTCGCTCGAACTTATACTAGCCCAACCCAAAACCGATCCCGCGAGTTTCTCCGATTTTAAGAGAAATCGAGGAACGAACGCGAAAAAGGGATTGGTTTTGGGTTGGGCTAGTTTTTTTTTCGAGCGAGCGCAGCGAGCGAGCAACGCTCGAGAGCCCGTCTGACTTTGAAAAATTTTCGTACCGAACGGTTATTTCCAGTTATTTCGCTTAAAAGCGTTATGATGCGTATATATTTTTACATAAATGGGAATATTACGTATTCCTACGTCGGGATTAAGCGTTTATTTCGTCCCGAGAACTTTAAAAAAAAATTTTAAATCGAACCGTTTTTTCGAATTATTTCGCTTAAAAGCGTTACAAGGTGCTAATATTTGTGCATAAATCGCTTTAAAATGACGTTTTACATCGGGATTAAGGGTTTATTTCGTCGCTGAAATGTTATATAAAAAAAGTACGATCGCGCCCGGGACGTTGGAACTTAGTCGCATTCTCGACCGGTACGTTGGGACTTAGAAAAATTTTCGACCGAAAAGTTTTTTCGAGTTATTTCGTTAAAAAGCGTTATGAGGTATGAATATTTTTATATAAATCGCTATATTATTATATTTTACGTCGGGATTAAACGTTTATTTGGTCCTGAAAACGTTAAAAAAATATAGTGGACCGACGCGACTCGGCCCGTCGGACTTTGTCATACTCTCCACCGGTACGTAGGGACTTAGAAAAATTTTCGACCGAAAAGTTTTTTCGAGTTATTTCGTTAAAAAGCGTTATGAGGTATTAATATTTTTATATAAATCGCTATATTATTGTATTTTACGTCGGGATTAAACGTTTATTTGGTCCCGAAAACGTTAAAAAAAAATTTTTTATTCGAAAGGTTTTTTCGAGTTATTTCGCTTAAAAGCGTTATAAGGTGCGAATATTCTTGCATAAATCGCTTTAAAATGACGTTTTACATCGGGATTAAGCATTTATTTCGTCGCTGAAAAGTTATATAAAAAAAGTATGATCGCGCCCGGGACGTTGGAACTTAGTCTCATTCTCGACCGGTACGTTGGGACTTAGAAAAATTTTCGACCGAAAAGTTTTTTCGAGTTATTTCGTTAAAAAGCGTTATGAGGTATTAATATTTTTATATAAATCGCTATATTATTGTATTTTACGTCGGGATTAAACGTTTATTTGGTCCTGAAAACGTTAAAAAAAAATAGTGGACCGACGCGACTCGGCCCGTCGGACTTTGTCATACTCTCCACCGGTACGTAGGGACTTAGAAAAATTTTCGACCGAAAAGTTTTTTCGAGTTATTTCGTTAAAAAGCGTTATGAGGTATTAATATTTTTATATAAATCGCTATATTATTGTATTTTACGTCGGGATTAAACGTTTATTTGGTCCCGAAAACGTTAAAAAAAAATTTTTTATTCGAAAGGTTTTTTCGAGTTATTTCGCTTAAAAGCGTTATAAGGTACGAATATTCTTGCATAAATCGCTTTAAAATGACTTTTTACGTCGGGATTAAGCGTTTATTTCGTCGCTGGAAAGTTATATAAAAAAAGTACGAACTCGTCCGGGACGTTGGAACTTAGTCTCATTCTGGACCGGTACGTTGGGACTTAGAAAAATTTTCGACCGAAAAGTTTTTTCGAGTTATTTCGTTAAAAAGCGTTATGAGGTATTAATATTTTTATATAAATCGCTATATTATTGTATTTTACGTCGGGATTAAACGTTTATTTGGTCCTGAAAACGTTAAAAAAAAATAGTGGACCGACGCGACTCGGCCCGTCGGACTTTGTCATACTCTCCACCGGTACGTAGGGACTTAGAAAAATTTTCGACCGAAAAGTTTTTTCGAGTTATTTCGTTAAAAAGCGTTATGAGGTATTAATATTTTTATATAAATCGCTATATTATTGTATTTTACGTCGGGATTAAACGTTTATTTGGTCCCGAAAACGTTAAAAAAAAATTTTTTATTCGAAAGGTTTTTTCGAGTTATTTCGCTTAAAAGCGTTATAAGGTACGAATATTCTTGCATAAATCGCTTTAAAATGACTTTTTACGTCGGGATTAAGCGTTTATTTCGTCGCTGGAAAGTTATATAAAAAAAGTACGAACTCGTCCGGGACGTTGGAACTTAGTCTCATTCTGGACCGGTACGTTGGGACTTAGAAAAATTTTCGACCGAAAAGTTTTTTCGAGTTATTTCGTTAAAAAGCGTTATGAGGTATGAATATTTTTATATAAATCGCTATATTATTATATTTTACGTCGGGATTAAACGTTTATTTCGTCCGTGGAAGGTTAAAAAAAAACGGACGGATACGACCGGGCCTTTGGAACTTTGTCTCATTCTGGACCGGTACGTTGGGACTTAGAAAAATTTCGGCCGGCGGAAAAGTC
>NW_027212588.1:127500-130000 GCF_041682495.2 Bombus fervidus
CTCTCTATCCTCGCGAGTCTAATGCCTCGTTCCGTCGCTAGAGTTTTTCAAACTCTGCTTCTGGCTATCGGGAAGAATAGACCGCGCGCGCGAGGAAGAGGAAGGACGACCGTGCGCGTCCCATCGATTTTTTTTATTTTTACCTGAACCACCGAAGTCGATTCAGAGGGGACCGCCGGCCGTCTCTCTATCCTCGTTGTCGTGAGTCATATGCCTCGTTCCGTCGCTAGAGTTTTTCAAACTCTGCTTCTGGCTATCGGGAAGAAACGACCGCGCGAGGAAGACGACGACGACGACCGTGCGCGTCCCATCGAATTTTTTTTTATTTTTACCTGATCGACGGAAGTTTCGTCCGGTTCGTCTCTTTTACCATCGTCTCGTCGACCCGTTCAGAGGGGACCGCCTGTCCATATCCTCGTTGTCGTGAGTCATATGCCTCGTTCCGTCGCTAGAGTTTTTCAAACTCTGCTTCTGGATATCGGGAAGAAACGACCGCGCGAGGCCGATGGCTGCGAGTCCCATCGAATTTTTTTTAAACGCACGCACACACATACACCTGAACGGAGATGCGTTCCTTTTCGTCGCGATTTTTCGTGCTTTAGTCGTCGTTGTCGCCATCCGTTCGGAGGGGACCGCCGGCCGTCTCTCTATCCTCGTTGTCGAGAGTCTAATGCCTCGTTCCGTCGCTAGAGTTTTTCAAACTCTGCTTCTGGCTATCGGGAAGAAAAGACCGCGCGAGGAAGAGGAAGGACGACCGTGCGCGTCCCTTTCGAATTTTTTTTTATTTTTACCTGAGCGACCAAAGTGGATTCAGAGGGGACCGCCGGCCGTCTCTCTATCCTCGTTGTCGCGAGTCTAATGCCTCGTTCCGTCGCTAGAGTTTTTCAAACTCTGCTTCTGGCTATCGGGAAGAATAGACCGCGCGCGAGGAAGAGGAAGGACGACCGTGCGCGTCCCATCGATTTTTTTTATTTTTACCTGAACCACCGAAGTCGATTCAGAGGGGACCGCCGGCCGTGTCTGTATCCTCGTTGTCGTGAGTCATATGCCTCGTTCCGTCGCTAGAGTTTTTCAAACTCTGCTTCTGGCTATCGGGAAGAAACGACCGCGCGAGGAAGACTACGACCGTGCGCGTCCCATCGATTTTTTTTTACCCGAACGATGGAGATGCATATCGGCTGTTTGCTTCGAATAACTGGACGAGAGGAACGAACATATATATATATCATGGGCTAGCCACCGTGCGCTTTCTTCGCGAGATCGTGTGCTGTACAGAGGATTCAGAATCGGGTGTTATATCCCCGTCGTTTCCTGACGAACGGAGCTTCGATCTCGTTGGTTGTTATATATTATAATGCACTTTACGCCCGGTCGGCGGGCTGCGTGTGTCGTCGCGCAGTCCGTCCGATTTCGTTTTCGAACGTATTTTCGTGTCGTCAATCATATGGCGACTTCCGCGCGTTCGATTCCCGTTGGTCGGACGTTTGTCGGATATCGGCTTCTTTCGAACCGAGAATAAGAGTACAAAAACCTGAGTACACAAACAAAAATCCATGCATAAACGATTACCCTGAACGGTGGATCACTTGGCTCGTGGGTCGATGAAGAACGCAGCTAATTGCGCGTCAACGTGTGAACTGCAGGACACATGAACATCGACATTTCGAACGCACATTGCGGTCCACGGATACAATTCCTGGACCACGCCTGGCTGAGGGTTGCTCACGTAAACCTAAGACTGCTTGCGTTGCGTATCGTTGCTCTCGGTCCGTATCTCTCTGTTCTTTCTTGCCTCGTCGACAGCCCGCCGTCGTTCGTTTTATCTTTAAACGAACGTTTCTGAGTCGGAGGACGAGCGCCAAGCAAAAGAATACGAATTAAAGAGCGGTCGAGGGCTCGTACGCGACGTACGAGCGATTGTTGGACGTTCGTCGGCGTTCGTCGCTGGATCGTGTGGAGACCGGCGTACGCATGCTCTCGATACAAATATATATGAAAAATCTATCGCGTTCACGGGAGACTCGCAAAACTACCTCCGTCTCTTCTCTGTCCCTTCTTGGCTTGACAACCCGCCGTCGTTCGTGTTTTACGAACGTTTCTGAGTCGGACGAAGCGCAAGAAGAAGGATACGAATTAAAAGAGCGCGGAGAGAACCGTCGTCGTCGACGCGGTTATCGAGATACACAGAGCGAGTTTTCTTCGTGGCCGATTTTTTTTTTCTTTTTGTATCAGCCTCTGCTACGTTTTGTTAGTCTTCGATAAGCACGAATGACCGCGCCCCCGACGTCGTCTTAAATGAATTTTTGGCGAGACTGAGAGAAAGCAAAAATATTTTTGAACAAAGTCAGTCGAGAGAGGAGAGAAAAGAGAACCAAGATATTAAAACCTAAACCTAAACTTGGTGGCGTAACGAAAAACTGTGTGCCTTAAAGAAACACAACCGTCTTTTCATCAAGATGTTTTTACTCGTACAGCCCCAGGGATCGAATACCCACTCCGT
>NW_027212588.1:137500-140000 GCF_041682495.2 Bombus fervidus
TACGTACGATATTCTTAAGGTACGTACGTACGTACGAAAATACGACGACGATATTCGTACGGCGAGACGCGCGCTCGCTCCTCTTTTACTTTTCGTTCTCTCGTTTTTTCCTTCTTTCACCATCGACCAAACCGCTCTCGATCGATCCAAGAAACGAGACGAAAGTAACGAAAAATTAACGTAACGAAAATATACCGTGGACGTACGAAGTAACGGTCGCGATCGTTGCTCGCTCGCTGCGCTCGCTCGAACTTATACTAGCCCAACCCAAAACCGATCCCGCGAGTTTCTCCGATTTTAAGAGAAATCGAGGAACGAACGCGAAAAAGGGATTGGTTTTGGGTTGGGCTAGTTTTTTTTTCGAGCGAGCGCAGCGAGCGAGCAACGCTCGAGAGCCCGTCTGACTTTGAAAAATTTTCGTACCGAACGGTTATTTCCAGTTATTTCGCTTAAAAGCGTTATGATGCGTATATATTTTTACATAAATGGGAATATTACGTATTCCTACGTCGGGATTAAGCGTTTATTTCGTCCCGAGAACTTTAAAAAAAAATTTTAAATCGAACCGTTTTTTCGAATTATTTCGCTTAAAAGCGTTACAAGGTGCTAATATTTGTGCATAAATCGCTTTAAAATGACGTTTTACATCGGGATTAAGGGTTTATTTCGTCGCTGAAATGTTATATAAAAAAAGTACGATCGCGCCCGGGACGTTGGAACTTAGTCGCATTCTCGACCGGTACGTTGGGACTTAGAAAAATTTTCGACCGAAAAGTTTTTTCGAGTTATTTCGTTAAAAAGCGTTATGAGGTATGAATATTTTTATATAAATCGCTATATTATTATATTTTACGTCGGGATTAAACGTTTATTTGGTCCTGAAAACGTTAAAAAAATATAGTGGACCGACGCGACTCGGCCCGTCGGACTTTGTCATACTCTCCACCGGTACGTAGGGACTTAGAAAAATTTTCGACCGAAAAGTTTTTTCGAGTTATTTCGTTAAAAAGCGTTATGAGGTATTAATATTTTTATATAAATCGCTATATTATTGTATTTTACGTCGGGATTAAACGTTTATTTGGTCCCGAAAACGTTAAAAAAAAATTTTTTATTCGAAAGGTTTTTTCGAGTTATTTCGCTTAAAAGCGTTATAAGGTACGAATATTCTTGCATAAATCGCTTTAAAATGACTTTTTACGTCGGGATTAAGCGTTTATTTCGTCGCTGGAAAGTTATATAAAAAAAGTACGAACTCGTCCGGGACGTTGGAACTTAGTCTCATTCTGGACCGGTACGTTGGGACTTAGAAAAATTTTCGACCGAAAAGTTTTTTCGAGTTATTTCGTTAAAAAGCGTTATGAGGTATTAATATTTTTATATAAATCGCTATATTATTGTATTTTACGTCGGGATTAAACGTTTATTTGGTCCTGAAAACGTTAAAAAAAAATAGTGGACCGACGCGACTCGGCCCGTCGGACTTTGTCATACTCTCCACCGGTACGTAGGGACTTAGAAAAATTTTCGACCGAAAAGTTTTTTCGAGTTATTTCGTTAAAAAGCGTTATGAGGTATTAATATTTTTATATAAATCGCTATATTATTGTATTTTACGTCGGGATTAAACGTTTATTTGGTCCCGAAAACGTTAAAAAAAAATTTTTTATTCGAAAGGTTTTTTCGAGTTATTTCGCTTAAAAGCGTTATAAGGTACGAATATTCTTGCATAAATCGCTTTAAAATGACTTTTTACGTCGGGATTAAGCGTTTATTTCGTCGCTGGAAAGTTATATAAAAAAAGTACGAACTCGTCCGGGACGTTGGAACTTAGTCTCATTCTGGACCGGTACGTTGGGACTTAGAAAAATTTTCGACCGAAAAGTTTTTTCGAGTTATTTCGTTAAAAAGCGTTATGAGGTATGAATATTTTTATATAAATCGCTATATTATTATATTTTACGTCGGGATTAAACGTTTATTTCGTCCGTGGAAGGTTAAAAAAAAACGGACGGATACGACCGGGCCTTTGGAACTTTGTCTCATTCTGGACCGGTACGTTGGGACTTAGAAAAATTTCGGCCGGCGGAAAAGTCCGAAATACTTATTTCGAGTTATTTCGTTAAAAAGCGTTATAAGGTATAAATATTTTTGCGGAAACGGTTATATCTCTATTAAATACAACTGGATTAAACGTTTTTTCGAATTTTTTAAAAAATTTGTGTTCGACGAACTGACACGACTGCGATATTTGTTTAATTATTTCGTTAATTAACGTTGCAAGGTATATATTTTTTTGCATATTTCTCGTTGTTTCAACGTGTTCTAATCGATTAAGAACGTGGTTTTTGTCCGTATTCGTTAAAAGAGGTGGTTTACTGATGCGATTTTAAAAAAAAAAAAAAAATTAAATTTTTCGATAAAAACTTGTTTAAAATATTAAAATAAGCGGTGCGTTAAAATATCTCGACGATAGGACGTTTTATAAGGGTACTTTATT
>NW_027212588.1:145000-147500 GCF_041682495.2 Bombus fervidus
CTGTCCATATCCTCGTTGTCGTGAGTCATATGCCTCGTTCCGTCGCTAGAGTTTTTCAAACTCTGCTTCTGGATATCGGGAAGAAACGACCGCGCGAGGCCGATGGCTGCGAGTCCCATCGAATTTTTTTTAAACGCACGCACACACATACACCTGAACGGAGATGCGTTCCTTTTCGTCGCGATTTTTCGTGCTTTAGTCGTCGTTGTCGCCATCCGTTCGGAGGGGACCGCCGGCCGTCTCTCTATCCTCGTTGTCGAGAGTCTAATGCCTCGTTCCGTCGCTAGAGTTTTTCAAACTCTGCTTCTGGCTATCGGGAAGAAAAGACCGCGCGAGGAAGAGGAAGGACGACCGTGCGCGTCCCTTTCGAATTTTTTTTTATTTTTACCTGAGCGACCAAAGTGGATTCAGAGGGGACCGCCGGCCGTCTCTCTATCCTCGTTGTCGCGAGTCTAATGCCTCGTTCCGTCGCTAGAGTTTTTCAAACTCTGCTTCTGGCTATCGGGAAGAATAGACCGCGCGCGAGGAAGAGGAAGGACGACCGTGCGCGTCCCATCGATTTTTTTTATTTTTACCTGAACCACCGAAGTCGATTCAGAGGGGACCGCCGGCCGTGTCTGTATCCTCGTTGTCGTGAGTCATATGCCTCGTTCCGTCGCTAGAGTTTTTCAAACTCTGCTTCTGGCTATCGGGAAGAAACGACCGCGCGAGGAAGACTACGACCGTGCGCGTCCCATCGATTTTTTTTTACCCGAACGATGGAGATGCATATCGGCTGTTTGCTTCGAATAACTGGACGAGAGGAACGAACATATATATATATCATGGGCTAGCCACCGTGCGCTTTCTTCGCGAGATCGTGTGCTGTACAGAGGATTCAGAATCGGGTGTTATATCCCCGTCGTTTCCTGACGAACGGAGCTTCGATCTCGTTGGTTGTTATATATTATAATGCACTTTACGCCCGGTCGGCGGGCTGCGTGTGTCGTCGCGCAGTCCGTCCGATTTCGTTTTCGAACGTATTTTCGTGTCGTCAATCATATGGCGACTTCCGCGCGTTCGATTCCCGTTGGTCGGACGTTTGTCGGATATCGGCTTCTTTCGAACCGAGAATAAGAGTACAAAAACCTGAGTACACAAACAAAAATCCATGCATAAACGATTACCCTGAACGGTGGATCACTTGGCTCGTGGGTCGATGAAGAACGCAGCTAATTGCGCGTCAACGTGTGAACTGCAGGACACATGAACATCGACATTTCGAACGCACATTGCGGTCCACGGATACAATTCCTGGACCACGCCTGGCTGAGGGTTGCTCACGTAAACCTAAGACTGCTTGCGTTGCGTATCGTTGCTCTCGGTCCGTATCTCTCTGTTCTTTCTTGCCTCGTCGACAGCCCGCCGTCGTTCGTTTTATCTTTAAACGAACGTTTCTGAGTCGGAGGACGAGCGCCAAGCAAAAGAATACGAATTAAAGAGCGGTCGAGGGCTCGTACGCGACGTACGAGCGATTGTTGGACGTTCGTCGGCGTTCGTCGCTGGATCGTGTGGAGACCGGCGTACGCATGCTCTCGATACAAATATATATGAAAAATCTATCGCGTTCACGGGAGACTCGCAAAACTACCTCCGTCTCTTCTCTGTCCCTTCTTGGCTTGACAACCCGCCGTCGTTCGTGTTTTACGAACGTTTCTGAGTCGGACGAAGCGCAAGAAGAAGGATACGAATTAAAAGAGCGCGGAGAGAACCGTCGTCGTCGACGCGGTTATCGAGATACACAGAGCGAGTTTTCTTCGTGGCCGATTTTTTTTTTCTTTTTGTATCAGCCTCTGCTACGTTTTGTTAGTCTTCGATAAGCACGAATGACCGCGCCCCCGACGTCGTCTTAAATGAATTTTTGGCGAGACTGAGAGAAAGCAAAAATATTTTTGAACAAAGTCAGTCGAGAGAGGAGAGAAAAGAGAACCAAGATATTAAAACCTAAACCTAAACTTGGTGGCGTAACGAAAAACTGTGTGCCTTAAAGAAACACAACCGTCTTTTCATCAAGATGTTTTTACTCGTACAGCCCCAGGGATCGAATACCCACTCCGTCTGTTCGTGCGGCAGAGATGTATTCTGCAGGCGCGAGACGACTGACGAGAAGACAACGAGGACCGTCGCATCGATGGGTCGTCGTTGCGTTTTTCATCCTCTGTGCTTTTTTCTGTTCTTCGCGAACCCAGAGAAAGCCGTAGATCCGGGAACGGACACACGAGATTTCTTCGAACGCTGATGACTTAGGGAGATGATCCCCAGCGTTGCGCGGAGATCGGAGAGTACGCGTACATGTATCGGGACGAATTTTTCCCCGTCGGTCGCGTATCTCTCTGCCCGCGCGCCTGGCCCAAAGCCACGTTCGTCGGAAATCAACGAAAAGTGTGTTACGATCTAGCGTGCGTCTACGATCGGCTATATTTAAGGGTGACGAAGAAGAGAAAAGCTCACGGTGTTGCGC
>NW_027212588.1:152500-155000 GCF_041682495.2 Bombus fervidus
TGTTCGATTCAACCGAAGCCTCGGACGCGACGCCTCTCGATCCCGGAGGCGCCGTGGCGGATTTTTCCGCTTCTCAGGGGATCATGGGTGACGACCAAGCCAGCCAACGGACAACGAGTTATGGAATTACGGTACCTTTAGTGGGCGATCGGGTTGCGTGTCCAGTATGTGAAGAGAAGGGAATAAACCTTTTCTTCATGTCGTTATCCGACCTGAACAAGCACCTCGATCTACACCATACAGATGCGCATATTAAATGGAGTTGTCTCTGTGGGAAAAGTTTCTCGAAACTTCATGGGACCCAGTGCCACATTCCTAAATGTACAGGCACTGGGCAAAAGGCAGTGGGAAAATATAAGTGTGAAGCATGTCCCATGAGTTTCGGGACCCAGAGAGGACTCTCGACCCACGAAAGGCATGCGCACCCTGCCCTAAGAAATCAGAAAAGAAGGGGACCGGACCCCCCAAAAGATAAAAATTGGAATGAAGTAGAACTTAGTCTCTTGAGAGAGCTTAATGAAAAATTTAAAAATCATAAATATCCAAACAAAGAGATAAATAAGATCCTCACAAACAAGACCTTAGACCAGATCAAATATCAGAGAAAAAATCTAAGACTGGTCGGTGAGGCAACAAGCTCTCAAGAGGCTAATTGGGCAACAGTGGGAGGGTGCGATCTCGTGGATCCAGGCAATGCGTCTTCAAATGCGCCTGAGATCCGCGTTGACAATGAGTCTCTTAGTGCATGGAGACTCAGCTTGGAAGAAGCCATACTGACGACAGCCGACGTACCTCCTGTTTTAAGTGAGGCTTACGATCGGCTGGAAAATATTTTTAAATTAAACCAAGGGAACGAGGAAGCCCTTGGTAAAGAATTAAACAATTTTATTGCACATCTCTATGATATAATAAAGAAAGTTAATGAAATAGAGATCACTGAAGGTAATTTAAGTCGGAACAAGCCCCAAATGGGACATAAAAAGAACAGCCGCAACGCAAGAAAGCGGTTTTCATACGCACGATGCCAGGATCTGTTTTATGAGTGTCCAAAGAAGTTGGCCGATGTCGTTATCAACGACGATCGCGCATACCTGGAACCAGCCAGGCAGCCACCGGCAGCTGAAGAAGTCAAGAGACACTATAAAGAATTATGGGGGCAACAAGGACCATCTAGTGTCCCGTTTATTAATGATCAATGTGTCTCTAAGCTGTCGTTAAACGAAATTTTTACGCCGATAGCTGTTGAGGATGTGGCGGAGAAAATTAGAAAGATCAGAAAGAAAGCCGCGGCAGGTCCGGATGGATTAACAAAAGAACACCTGATGATCCCCGGACTGCCTGAAATACTATCTAAAATCTATAATATCTGTTTATATAGTTCCTGTTATCCTTCCATATGGAAGCGTAACAGGACTACATTAATTATGAAAGCAAAGAAAACGGGCCATAAGGTCGAGGATTGGAGACCTATTACGATAGGTCCCATTCTCGGCCGAATTTTCTCCTCCATCCTTGACAGAAAGTTAAGGAGAGGTATTGTATTGAACCTAAGGCAGAAGGGTTTTACATCCGAAAACGGATGTAAAACCAATATCGAACTTTTAAATTCTGCCTTAAATACAAGTAAAAACGGGGGCGGCGGGATATTCACGATCGTGGATATCTCGAAGGCGTTCGATACGATACCCCATTCGGCTTTAACACCTTGCCTGGCTAGGAAAGGTGTGCCGGCCCCAATAATTAAATTAATCAAAAATATGTACGTGGATAATTCCACAACAATTCGGACCAAAAACAAAGTTGGGGTCGAGATCAAGATCCTGAGAGGAGTCAAGCAGGGCGATCCCCTGTCGCCCTTGCTTTTTAACTTATGTCTCGATCCACTGCTGGAGACGATCGAAGAATCAACCAGTGGCATCAAAGCGAATCAAAATCAAAACAGAGGAATCCCTGTTCTGGCGTTCGCGGACGATGTAGTGTTGTTGGGCGCAAACGAGAGGGAGGCGCAGCGCCAGGTGGACGCCCTCCACGAATATCTGAGTGGCCTGAACATGCAGTTATCTAGAGAAAAGAGCCAAACATTCCAGATTGTCTCGAAAAGAGACACCTGGTATGTTAAAGATCCAGAAATAAGGCTCGACGGGCTGAACGTTCCATCTACAGACCCGGATGAGGCATTCAGATATTTAGGCGCCAAAATGGGGCCTTGGAAGGGTGTCCATTGTGGCATCGTGGTACCCGAGATTCTGAGCGTGGTCAGGAGAATCAGAAAACTCTCCCTGAAACCATGCCAGAAGATCGAGCTCATCACGAAATACGTCTTCCCCCGCTATATATACCATCTTTTGATCAGTCCGCCCAGCGACACTGTATTGAAATTGCTGGATAGCGAAGTCAGACAGGAGATCAAGGCCATCCTCCATCTAGTGCCTTCAACTGCCACTGGTTTCTTTTACGCCCCGAAGAGCTGTGGGGGGCTGGGAATGCCTAGATTTGAGCA
>NW_027212588.1:160000-162500 GCF_041682495.2 Bombus fervidus
TTAGTCTCATTCTCGACCGGTACGTTGGGACTTAGAAAAATTTTCGACCGAAAAGTTTTTTCGAGTTATTTCGTTAAAAAGCGTTATGAGGTATTAATATTTTTATATAAATCGCTATATTATTGTATTTTACGTCGGGATTAAACGTTTATTTGGTCCTGAAAACGTTAAAAAAAAATAGTGGACCGACGCGACTCGGCCCGTCGGACTTTGTCATACTCTCCACCGGTACGTAGGGACTTAGAAAAATTTTCGACCGAAAAGTTTTTTCGAGTTATTTCGTTAAAAAGCGTTATGAGGTATTAATATTTTTATATAAATCGCTATATTATTGTATTTTACGTCGGGATTAAACGTTTATTTGGTCCCGAAAACGTTAAAAAAAAATTTTTTATTCGAAAGGTTTTTTCGAGTTATTTCGCTTAAAAGCGTTATAAGGTACGAATATTCTTGCATAAATCGCTTTAAAATGACTTTTTACGTCGGGATTAAGCGTTTATTTCGTCGCTGGAAAGTTATATAAAAAAAGTACGAACTCGTCCGGGACGTTGGAACTTAGTCTCATTCTGGACCGGTACGTTGGGACTTAGAAAAATTTTCGACCGAAAAGTTTTTTCGAGTTATTTCGTTAAAAAGCGTTATGAGGTATGAATATTTTTATATAAATCGCTATATTATTATATTTTACGTCGGGATTAAACGTTTATTTGGTCCTGAAAACGTTAAAAAAATATAGTGGACCGACGCGACTCGGCCCGTCGGACTTGGTCATACTCTCCACCGGTACGTAGGGACTTAGAAAAATTTTCGACCGAAAAGTTTTTTCGAGTTATTTCGCTTAAAAGTGTTATAAGGTACGAATATTTTTATATAAATCGCTATATTATTATATTTTACGTCGGGATTAAACGTTTATTTGGTCCCGAAAACGTTAAAAAAAAATTTTTATTCGAAAGGTTTTTTCGAGTTATTTCGCTTAAAAGCGTTATAAGGTACGAATATTCTTGCATAAATCGCTTTAAAATGACTTTTTACGTCGGGATTAAGCGTTTATTTCGTCGCTGGAAAGTTATATAAAAAAAGTACGAACTCGTCCGGGACGTTGGAACTTAGTCTCATTCTGGACCGGTACGTTGGGACTTAGAAAAATTTTCGACCGAAAAGTTTTTTCGAGTTATTTCGTTAAAAAGCGTTATGAGGTATGAATATTTTTATATAAATCGCTATATTATTATATTTTACGTCGGGATTAAACGTTTATTTCGTCCGTGGAAGGTTAAAAAAAAACGGACGGATACGACCGGGCCTTTGGAACTTTGTCTCATTCTGGACCGGTACGTTGGGACTTAGAAAAATTTCGGCCGGCGGAAAAGTCCGAAATACTTATTTCGAGTTATTTCGTTAAAAAGCGTTATAAGGTATAAATATTTTTGCGGAAACGGTTATATCTCTATTAAATACAACTGGATTAAACGTTTTTTCGAATTTTTTAAAAAATTTGTGTTCGACGAACTGACACGACTGCGATATTTGTTTAATTATTTCGTTAATTAACGTTGCAAGGTATATATTTTTTTGCATATTTCTCGTTGTTTCAACGTGTTCTAATCGATTAAGAACGTGGTTTTTGTCCGTATTCGTTAAAAGAGGTGGTTTACTGATGCGATTTTAAAAAAAAAAAAAAAATTAAATTTTTCGATAAAAACTTGTTTAAAATATTAAAATAAGCGGTGCGTTAAAATATCTCGACGATAGGACGTTTTATAAGGGTACTTTATTGGAACAAAGTGGTCGAGCGTTTCAGAGACTAAGTCCGACGGTACGTTGGGACTTAGAAAAATTTCGGCCGGCGGAAAAGTCCGAAAAGCTTATTTCGAGTTATTTCGTTAAAAAGCGTTATAAGGTATAAATATTTTTGCAGAAACGGTTATATCTCTATTAAATACAACTGGATTAAACGTTTTTTGCGAATTTTTTAAAAAATTAGTGTCCGTCGAACTGACACGACTGCGATATTTGTTTAATTTTTTCGTTAATTAACGTTGCAAGGTATATATTTTTTTGCATATTTCTCGTTGTTTTAACGTGTTCTAATCGATTAAGAACGTGGTTTTTGTCCGTATTCGTTAAAAGAGGTGGTTTACTGATGCGATTTTTAAAAAAAAAAAAAAATTAAATTTTTCGATAAAAACTCGTTTGAAATATTAAAATAAGCGGTGCGTTAAAATATCTCGACGATAGGATGTTTTCTAAGGGTAGTTTATTCGAAAAAAGTGGTCGAGCGTTTCAGAGACTAAGTCCGACGGTACGCTCTAACGGAGGTTTTACATGGTAAGCGCCCGGCCGCTGGCCCGGCCGGCGCCGACCGTCCGGCCGGCGCTTTGGTATCTATAAGAGACACGTCGAGTCGGACGGTCCGGACGGAACAGCGTCGAGCGCGTGGCTATTCTACGGCCTCGGTTGAGAATTCAGTCACCGCTCCTCGAGTCTTAGTGAACTT
>NW_027212588.1:165000-170000 GCF_041682495.2 Bombus fervidus
GCCAATGTGATAAGCATTGCCGATGTTACCGGGAAGATGACCAAACTTGATCATTTAGAGGAAGTAAAAGTCGTAACAAGGTTTCCGTAGGTGAACCTGCGGAAGGATCATTAACGAAAAATACAAAAACACAAAGAATATATTTGACTTGAACACTGTATAATAAAATATATATAATATCGTCGGTAAGGAGCCGTACTCCTCCTATATCGACACAAAGTATATACGACGTATTAACAAGCTATATACTTTGACAAAAGCCAAATTTTTTACAATAAGGAGGTGAGAGACGCTCCAGTTACGAAACTATACGAAGAGTGTGGCACTCTCTCTCGATCATCGGGATGAAGAGATATACTTTTACACGAATAATTCGAGGCGCCTGCGTGAGGTCGTACACAGAAAGACCCGCCGTCTCCGAATAATATTATAACAAACGAAAAACTTAAAAATATTCTCGAGGCGCCTGCGTGAGGTCGTAAACAGAAAGACCCGCCGTCTCCGAATAATATAACACACGGAAAACTTAAAAAGATTCTCGAGGCGCTTGCGTGAGGTCGTACACAGAAAGACCCGCCGTCTCCGAATCCTATAACACGAAACCGCTACTATTAATAATAATAATAATAATAACGATATGTGAGGGAACTTGAGCTGAACACATATCGAAAAAACTAAAAGTTACAGTGGAAACCACGTGTAATGAGAAATGCGATCGAGGCGCCTGCGTGAGGTCGTACACAGAAAGACCCGCCGTCACGATCTCGTATTTCGTATTTGCATCGTGGAAATCCAACGAACGAACAATATAATATATAAACTAAAATCTCTAAAGTGCCTCGTGTCGGAGAGATCACTGCTCACACCTCTTCTATATTTCGTAGTTGCGTTGCGTAGGCCTCACCTCCTAGCAACGGGACATAAGGAAGACTGCTCTTTGGGATCGAACGAAGCGTCTATAACGAGTCGTCGACGAGAGCGAAAGAACGCGAATAGCGAGCCGCAGAAAAATAGGATACCGAATTATATATCTTCGAAGGTTCTCTTCGAAGATCCATGGATACCTATATCTGCGCGTCTCCAGCTATCTCGCGCGTCTCTCCAAACTCTCGTCGTTCCTCGAAACGTGCTTCCTACCCAAAGGGCGTTCGTTCTTCCTATGTCGTTTCGTTGTCGTTCGTTTCAACGGCGAACGATATACGATGTTCGACAAAACGAAACCACGTTGTACGTTCGTACTCGTGGATCGGGTAACCTAGAACGAAAACGCATTGCGTGGATGTTGGCCCGAAAAGATATATACCAGTGCGAGTGATGGTAAAGAGTATAACGATTCTTAACTAGACGAAGTTGGTTCGGAGGGGACCGCCGGCCGTCTCTCTATCCTCGCGAGTCTAATGCCTCGTTCCGTCGCTAGAGTTTTTCAAACTCTGCTTCTGGCTATCGGGAAGAATAGACCGCGCGCGCGAGGAAGAGGAAGGACGACCGTGCGCGTCCCATCGATTTTTTTTATTTTTACCTGAACCACCGAAGTCGATTCAGAGGGGACCGCCGGCCGTCTCTCTATCCTCGTTGTCGTGAGTCATATGCCTCGTTCCGTCGCTAGAGTTTTTCAAACTCTGCTTCTGGCTATCGGGAAGAAACGACCGCGCGAGGAAGACGACGACGACGACCGTGCGCGTCCCATCGAATTTTTTTTTATTTTTACCTGATCGACGGAAGTTTCGTCCGGTTCGTCTCTTTTACCATCGTCTCGTCGACCCGTTCAGAGGGGACCGCCTGTCCATATCCTCGTTGTCGTGAGTCATATGCCTCGTTCCGTCGCTAGAGTTTTTCAAACTCTGCTTCTGGATATCGGGAAGAAACGACCGCGCGAGGCCGATGGCTGCGAGTCCCATCGAATTTTTTTTAAACGCACGCACACACATACACCTGAACGGAGATGCGTTCCTTTTCGTCGCGATTTTTCGTGCTTTAGTCGTCGTTGTCGCCATCCGTTCGGAGGGGACCGCCGGCCGTCTCTCTATCCTCGTTGTCGAGAGTCTAATGCCTCGTTCCGTCGCTAGAGTTTTTCAAACTCTGCTTCTGGCTATCGGGAAGAAAAGACCGCGCGAGGAAGAGGAAGGACGACCGTGCGCGTCCCTTTCGAATTTTTTTTTATTTTTACCTGAGCGACCAAAGTGGATTCAGAGGGGACCGCCGGCCGTCTCTCTATCCTCGTTGTCGCGAGTCTAATGCCTCGTTCCGTCGCTAGAGTTTTTCAAACTCTGCTTCTGGCTATCGGGAAGAATAGACCGCGCGCGAGGAAGAGGAAGGACGACCGTGCGCGTCCCATCGATTTTTTTTATTTTTACCTGAACCACCGAAGTCGATTCAGAGGGGACCGCCGGCCGTGTCTGTATCCTCGTTGTCGTGAGTCATATGCCTCGTTCCGTCGCTAGAGTTTTTCAAACTCTGCTTCTGGCTATCGGGAAGAAACGACCGCGCGAGGAAGACTACGACCGTGCGCGTCCCATCGATTTTTTTTTACCCGAACGATGGAGATGCATATCGGCTGTTTGCTTCGAATAACTGGACGAGAGGAACGAACATATATATATATCATGGGCTAGCCACCGTGCGCTTTCTTCGCGAGATCGTGTGCTGTACAGAGGATTCAGAATCGGGTGTTATATCCCCGTCGTTTCCTGACGAACGGAGCTTCGATCTCGTTGGTTGTTATATATTATAATGCACTTTACGCCCGGTCGGCGGGCTGCGTGTGTCGTCGCGCAGTCCGTCCGATTTCGTTTTCGAACGTATTTTCGTGTCGTCAATCATATGGCGACTTCCGCGCGTTCGATTCCCGTTGGTCGGACGTTTGTCGGATATCGGCTTCTTTCGAACCGAGAATAAGAGTACAAAAACCTGAGTACACAAACAAAAATCCATGCATAAACGATTACCCTGAACGGTGGATCACTTGGCTCGTGGGTCGATGAAGAACGCAGCTAATTGCGCGTCAACGTGTGAACTGCAGGACACATGAACATCGACATTTCGAACGCACATTGCGGTCCACGGATACAATTCCTGGACCACGCCTGGCTGAGGGTTGCTCACGTAAACCTAAGACTGCTTGCGTTGCGTATCGTTGCTCTCGGTCCGTATCTCTCTGTTCTTTCTTGCCTCGTCGACAGCCCGCCGTCGTTCGTTTTATCTTTAAACGAACGTTTCTGAGTCGGAGGACGAGCGCCAAGCAAAAGAATACGAATTAAAGAGCGGTCGAGGGCTCGTACGCGACGTACGAGCGATTGTTGGACGTTCGTCGGCGTTCGTCGCTGGATCGTGTGGAGACCGGCGTACGCATGCTCTCGATACAAATATATATGAAAAATCTATCGCGTTCACGGGAGACTCGCAAAACTACCTCCGTCTCTTCTCTGTCCCTTCTTGGCTTGACAACCCGCCGTCGTTCGTGTTTTACGAACGTTTCTGAGTCGGACGAAGCGCAAGAAGAAGGATACGAATTAAAAGAGCGCGGAGAGAACCGTCGTCGTCGACGCGGTTATCGAGATACACAGAGCGAGTTTTCTTCGTGGCCGATTTTTTTTTTCTTTTTGTATCAGCCTCTGCTACGTTTTGTTAGTCTTCGATAAGCACGAATGACCGCGCCCCCGACGTCGTCTTAAATGAATTTTTGGCGAGACTGAGAGAAAGCAAAAATATTTTTGAACAAAGTCAGTCGAGAGAGGAGAGAAAAGAGAACCAAGATATTAAAACCTAAACCTAAACTTGGTGGCGTAACGAAAAACTGTGTGCCTTAAAGAAACACAACCGTCTTTTCATCAAGATGTTTTTACTCGTACAGCCCCAGGGATCGAATACCCACTCCGTCTGTTCGTGCGGCAGAGATGTATTCTGCAGGCGCGAGACGACTGACGAGAAGACAACGAGGACCGTCGCATCGATGGGTCGTCGTTGCGTTTTTCATCCTCTGTGCTTTTTTCTGTTCTTCGCGAACCCAGAGAAAGCCGTAGATCCGGGAACGGACACACGAGATTTCTTCGAACGCTGATGACTTAGGGAGATGATCCCCAGCGTTGCGCGGAGATCGGAGAGTACGCGTACATGTATCGGGACGAATTTTTCCCCGTCGGTCGCGTATCTCTCTGCCCGCGCGCCTGGCCCAAAGCCACGTTCGTCGGAAATCAACGAAAAGTGTGTTACGATCTAGCGTGCGTCTACGATCGGCTATATTTAAGGGTGACGAAGAAGAGAAAAGCTCACGGTGTTGCGCAACGTTTCTGTACCCGATTTTAAGATGTGCATGTGAGTCCGTTACAAAGTTGTTCGGATCGTCGAAAATAGTCGTTTTCGTCGTCGTGCGAAAGAGAATAATCTCTGACATTGGCACGGAGAGATCGCGCAGAGGAAGAGAACGATCCTCTTTGGCGAGGCTCGAGAAAGACTAACGAAACTTGATTAGAGACGAGGTATACACGCGCCGTACGTACGACGTACGCGCGTGTGATTTTTTTTTGCTTTAAGGCGATTCGGCGCTCCGAGTATTAGAGAAAAAGAGATCGTTGGTCATCCCATGTCTCTTCGTCGTCTATCGCTGGACCGCGCATCCTAACGTATCGCCGGTCGTCCAGTCCCCGAGTAATAAATTCACCCCGTTGTGTACGTCTCGCGCTCGCTTTTCCACTTGCGTGAGTTCCCGTGCGTTTTCGTCGTTGGTACAGAGCAAAGAAACCGATATGTTATATACATGTCGCGTGTTCGATCTCTGTGCCAGCAATAACAGGCGAAAACAAGGAACCGCTGGAATCGTCGAGAAGAGAGAAACGGCTACGGGAGATATATTATACATAACACGTGTATATATATATATATATATATATTATACAAAGAGGACGGGCGTTAAAAACCGGAGATCGTTACGGGTGTCTTGCGTGAGTCTTAGCTCGAACATGATACGACGAACGAAGTTTAAAAGGCACTTTGGCGAGATGCAT
>NW_027212588.1:172500-175000 GCF_041682495.2 Bombus fervidus
GCGGCGGTGTCCGGATCTTCCCCTCGGACCTTGAAAATCCAGGAGAGGGCCACGTGGAGGTGTCGCGCCGGTTCGTACCCATATCCGCAGCAGGTCTCCAAGGTAAAGAGCCTCTAGTCGATAGATTAATGTAGGTAAGGGAAGTCGGCAAATTGGATCCGTAACTTCGGAATAAGGATTGGCTCTGAGGAGCGGGGCGTGTCGGGCTTGGTCGGGAAGCGGGTTTGGCTGACGTGCCGGGCCTGGGCGAGCTGAACGGTCGAAACGGCGTCCCGGTCTATCCATTTCTCGTTTGCAACGGGTATGGAGACGATCGCGGTCGTCGCGTAACCCTGGATCCGAGCTCGGTCCCGTGCCTTGGCCTCCCGCGGATCTTCCTTGCTGCGAGGCTTCCGTCGCTCGACGATATCTAATTATCGTCGTTGCGCGCGGTCGTTCTCTTCGGCCGCCATTCAACGCTCAGCTCAGAACTGGCACGGACTAGGGGAATCCGACTGTCTAATTAAAACAAAGCATTGCGATGGCCCCCAAGGGTGTTGACGCAATGTGATTTCTGCCCAGTGCTCTGAATGTCAACGTGAAGAAATTCAAAAAAGCGCGGGTAAACGGCGGGAGTAACTATGACTCTCTTAAGGTTGTCAAAAGTCTCGTCATCGTACTAGTGACGTAATTGGCCCCTTAATGGGGTGCAATGTGTTGCGGGCCTTGGTGTCGCATGCGCTAATAAAGGCTTATGGGGGGATTCGCTGCGTACGGTCTTATGGTCGTGCGTAGCGATTTTTTTTTCCATTTAAGGCTTTTTTTTATACCATCGAAAAAGCAATACGCCGCTGGACTTAGCCGGATATCCGCTATGGAATTACTAGCGTCTGGTTCGGTGCGTACGCTAAAAAGCAATACGCCGCTGGACTTAGTCGCTCATTACAATAGGGAAGGGTTCGCTGCGTGCGGTCTTATCGATCGTGCGTAGCGAATTTTTTTCCTTTAAATCGATTCCCATCTACACCTAGGCGGTGTCCCCGGCAGTGCCAGCTGGGTATGTGCTATCATTTTGACACGCGCCAGAAAGCAATACGCCGCTGGACTTAGTCGCGCACACTGGAAGAGCAATACACCGCTCAACGTGGCGTTGTATGTGCTTGGAAGGTCTAAGAGCGAGCAGTTCGGTGGTGCTTTTGTCGGAAGGCTGCACGTTTCGAGTTTGGTGGCTGAGCTGGAAAGCAATACGCCGCTGGACTTCGATTCGCATACTCGAGGGGGGATTTTCGCTGCGTGCGGCCCTTGTTGGTCGTGCGTAGCGAATTTTTTTTCCCTTTGAGCAAATTGACGAACATCTGGAAAGCGATGCGCCGCCGGGCCGTGCCTCACATTGCTACCCCTCGAGGCCCTCAGCGTCTGGCCGCTACATAACGGCCTTGTCGCGGGGCCTTGGGGAGTCATAGGTACTCGGGGATAGGCAGGGCCTTGGCCCTGTCTATCCAAGTTGCACTCCTACCTCCTCGTGGTACCGCCGGTAACATGTTCGCTTCGCTAGCGTGGGGAAATATCCCCCGGGTGTTAGCGGACATGGCCAAACGGAGTGTAGCGACGAAGGGACGTGAGCTGAACAAACATCATCGGCCGTGCCGAAACGGGAAATGGAGTACCGTGAAGAGGAGGATGTTAAACCAACAACAAGGAACTCGTTCCTTCATACCTATGACGACCTGGCTAATCAAAGGACATGAGATGGATGATGGATGGAATTAAATACTTCGGATACACATATTCTTGTTTCAATGTTCGATTCAACCGAAGCCTCGGACGCGACGCCTCTCGATCCCGGAGGCGCCGTGGCGGATTTTTCCGCTTCTCAGGGGATCATGGGTGACGACCAAGCTAGCCAACGGACAACGAGTTATGGAATTACGGTACCTTTAGTGGGCGATCGGGTTGCGTGTCCAGTATGTGAAGAGAAGGGAATAAACCTTTTCTTCATGTCGTTATCCGACCTGAACAAGCACCTCGATCTACACCATACAGATGCGAATATTAAATGGAGTTGTCTCTGTGGGAAAAGTTTCTCGAAACTTCATGGGACCCAGTGCCACATTCCTAAATGTACAGGCACTGGTCAAAAGGCAGTGGGAAAATATAAGTGTGAAGCATGTCCCATGAGTTTCGGGACCCAGAGAGGACTCTCGACCCACGAAAGGCATGCGCACCCTGCCCTAAGAAATCAGAAAAGAAGGGGACCGGACCCCCCAAAAGATAAAAATTGGACGGAAGTAGAACTTAGTCTCTTGAGAGAGCTTAATGAAAAATTTAAAAATCATAAATATCCAAACAAAGAAATAAATAAGATCCTCACAAACAAGACCTTAGACCAGATCAAATATCAGAGAAAAAAGCTAAGACTGGTCGGTGAGGCAACAAGCTCTCAGGAGGCTAATTGGGCAACAGTGGGAGGGTGCGATCTCGTGGATCCAGGCAATGCGTCTTCAAATGCGCCTGAGATCCG
>NW_027212588.1:180000-185000 GCF_041682495.2 Bombus fervidus
CAATTTTCGTCGAGTGCGATTCAAAAGCAATACGCCGCTGGACTTTGTCGTTGGCATAAAGAAAAAAGCAATACGCCGCTGGACTTTGTCGTTTTCAAGCAAAAACCAATACTCCGCTGGAATCGACAATTTAATTCCAAACACAATTTCGCTACGTACGGCCGTCGATGCGAACGATGGTCGTACGTAGCGATTTTTTTTTCCTTTAAATCCAATACAGATATCGCCTCGAGCGCGTGCCCGGGCGCCCCCCCCCAACCCCCCGCATCGCGGGTCAGCGCCGGGGTACGTACGATATTCTTAAGGTACGTACGTACGTACGAAAATACGACGACGATATTCGTACGGCGAGACGCGCGCTCGCTCCTCTTTTACTTTTCGTTCTCTCGTTTTTTCCTTCTTTCACCATCGACCAAACCGCTCTCGATCGATCCAAGAAACGAGACGAAAGTAACGAAAAATTAACGTAACGAAAATATACCGTGGACGTACGAAGTAACGGTCGCGATCGTTGCTCGCTCGCTGCGCTCGCTCGAACTTATACTAGCCCAACCCAAAACCGATCCCGCGAGTTTCTCCGATTTTAAGAGAAATCGAGGAACGAACGCGAAAAAGGGATTGGTTTTGGGTTGGGCTAGTTTTTTTTTCGAGCGAGCGCAGCGAGCGAGCAACGCTCGAGAGCCCGTCTGACTTTGAAAAATTTTCGTACCGAACGGTTATTTCCAGTTATTTCGCTTAAAAGCGTTATGATGCGTATATATTTTTACATAAATGGGAATATTACGTATTCCTACGTCGGGATTAAGCGTTTATTTCGTCCCGAGAACTTTAAAAAAAAATTTTAAATCGAACCGTTTTTTCGAATTATTTCGCTTAAAAGCGTTACAAGGTGCTAATATTTGTGCATAAATCGCTTTAAAATGACGTTTTACATCGGGATTAAGGGTTTATTTCGTCGCTGAAATGTTATATAAAAAAAGTACGATCGCGCCCGGGACGTTGGAACTTAGTCGCATTCTCGACCGGTACGTTGGGACTTAGAAAAATTTTCGACCGAAAAGTTTTTTCGAGTTATTTCGTTAAAAAGCGTTATGAGGTATGAATATTTTTATATAAATCGCTATATTATTATATTTTACGTCGGGATTAAACGTTTATTTGGTCCTGAAAACGTTAAAAAAATATAGTGGACCGACGCGACTCGGCCCGTCGGACTTTGTCATACTCTCCACCGGTACGTAGGGACTTAGAAAAATTTTCGACCGAAAAGTTTTTTCGAGTTATTTCGTTAAAAAGCGTTATGAGGTATTAATATTTTTATATAAATCGCTATATTATTGTATTTTACGTCGGGATTAAACGTTTATTTGGTCCCGAAAACGTTAAAAAAAAATTTTTTATTCGAAAGGTTTTTTCGAGTTATTTCGCTTAAAAGCGTTATAAGGTGCGAATATTCTTGCATAAATCGCTTTAAAATGACGTTTTACATCGGGATTAAGCATTTATTTCGTCGCTGAAAAGTTATATAAAAAAAGTATGATCGCGCCCGGGACGTTGGAACTTAGTCTCATTCTCGACCGGTACGTTGGGACTTAGAAAAATTTTCGACCGAAAAGTTTTTTCGAGTTATTTCGTTAAAAAGCGTTATGAGGTATGAATATTTTTATATAAATCGCTATATTATTGTATTTTACGTCGGGATTAAACGTTTATTTGGTCCTGAAAACGTTAAAAAAAAATAGTGGACCGACGCGACTCGGCCCGTCGGACTTTGTCATACTCTCCACCGGTACGTAGGGACTTAGAAAAATTTTCGACCGAAAAGTTTTTTCGAGTTATTTCGTTAAAAAGCGTTATGAGGTATTAATATTTTTATATAAATCGCTATATTATTGTATTTTACGTCGGGATTAAACGTTTATTTGGTCCCGAAAACGTTAAAAAAAAATTTTTTATTCGAAAGGTTTTTTCGAGTTATTTCGCTTAAAAGCGTTATAAGGTGCGAATATTCTTGCATAAATCGCTTTAAAATGACGTTTTACATCGGGATTAAGCATTTATTTCGTCGCTGAAAAGTTATATAAAAAAAGTATGATCGCGCCCGGGACGTTGGAACTTAGTCTCATTCTCGACCGGTACGTTGGGACTTAGAAAAATTTTCGACCGAAAAGTTTTTTCGAGTTATTTCGTTAAAAAGCGTTATGAGGTATTAATATTTTTATATAAATCGCTATATTATTGTATTTTACGTCGGGATTAAACGTTTATTTGGTCCTGAAAACGTTAAAAAAAAATAGTGGACCGACGCGACTCGGCCCGTCGGACTTTGTCATACTCTCCACCGGTACGTAGGGACTTAGAAAAATTTTCGACCGAAAAGTTTTTTCGAGTTATTTCGTTAAAAAGCGTTATGAGGTATTAATATTTTTATATAAATCGCTATATTATTGTATTTTACGTCGGGATTAAACGTTTATTTGGTCCCGAAAACGTTAAAAAAAAATTTTTTATTCGAAAGGTTTTTTCGAGTTATTTCGCTTAAAAGCGTTATAAGGTACGAATATTCTTGCATAAATCGCTTTAAAATGACTTTTTACGTCGGGATTAAGCGTTTATTTCGTCGCTGGAAAGTTATATAAAAAAAGTACGAACTCGTCCGGGACGTTGGAACTTAGTCTCATTCTGGACCGGTACGTTGGGACTTAGAAAAATTTTCGACCGAAAAGTTTTTTCGAGTTATTTCGTTAAAAAGCGTTATGAGGTATGAATATTTTTATATAAATCGCTATATTATTATATTTTACGTCGGGATTAAACGTTTATTTGGTCCTGAAAACGTTAAAAAAATATAGTGGACCGACGCGACTCGGCCCGTCGGACTTGGTCATACTCTCCACCGGTACGTAGGGACTTAGAAAAATTTTCGACCGAAAAGTTTTTTCGAGTTATTTCGCTTAAAAGTGTTATAAGGTACGAATATTTTTATATAAATCGCTATATTATTATATTTTACGTCGGGATTAAACGTTTATTTGGTCCCGAAAACGTTAAAAAAAAATTTTTATTCGAAAGGTTTTTTCGAGTTATTTCGCTTAAAAGCGTTATAAGGTACGAATATTCTTGCATAAATCGCTTTAAAATGACTTTTTACGTCGGGATTAAGCGTTTATTTCGTCGCTGGAAAGTTATATAAAAAAAGTACGAACTCGTCCGGGACGTTGGAACTTAGTCTCATTCTGGACCGGTACGTTGGGACTTAGAAAAATTTTCGACCGAAAAGTTTTTTCGAGTTATTTCGTTAAAAAGCGTTATGAGGTATGAATATTTTTATATAAATCGCTATATTATTATATTTTACGTCGGGATTAAACGTTTATTTCGTCCGTGGAAGGTTAAAAAAAAACGGACGGATACGACCGGGCCTTTGGAACTTTGTCTCATTCTGGACCGGTACGTTGGGACTTAGAAAAATTTCGGCCGGCGGAAAAGTCCGAAATACTTATTTCGAGTTATTTCGTTAAAAAGCGTTATAAGGTATAAATATTTTTGCGGAAACGGTTATATCTCTATTAAATACAACTGGATTAAACGTTTTTTCGAATTTTTTAAAAAATTTGTGTTCGACGAACTGACACGACTGCGATATTTGTTTAATTATTTCGTTAATTAACGTTGCAAGGTATATATTTTTTTGCATATTTCTCGTTGTTTCAACGTGTTCTAATCGATTAAGAACGTGGTTTTTGTCCGTATTCGTTAAAAGAGGTGGTTTACTGATGCGATTTTAAAAAAAAAAAAAAAATTAAATTTTTCGATAAAAACTTGTTTAAAATATTAAAATAAGCGGTGCGTTAAAATATCTCGACGATAGGACGTTTTATAAGGGTACTTTATTGGAACAAAGTGGTCGAGCGTTTCAGAGACTAAGTCCGACGGTACGTTGGGACTTAGAAAAATTTCGGCCGGCGGAAAAGTCCGAAAAGCTTATTTCGAGTTATTTCGTTAAAAAGCGTTATAAGGTATAAATATTTTTGCAGAAACGGTTATATCTCTATTAAATACAACTGGATTAAACGTTTTTTGCGAATTTTTTAAAAAATTAGTGTCCGTCGAACTGACACGACTGCGATATTTGTTTAATTTTTTCGTTAATTAACGTTGCAAGGTATATATTTTTTTGCATATTTCTCGTTGTTTTAACGTGTTCTAATCGATTAAGAACGTGGTTTTTGTCCGTATTCGTTAAAAGAGGTGGTTTACTGATGCGATTTTTAAAAAAAAAAAAAAATTAAATTTTTCGATAAAAACTCGTTTGAAATATTAAAATAAGCGGTGCGTTAAAATATCTCGACGATAGGATGTTTTCTAAGGGTAGTTTATTCGAAAAAAGTGGTCGAGCGTTTCAGAGACTAAGTCCGACGGTACGCTCTAACGGAGGTTTTACATGGTAAGCGCCCGGCCGCTGGCCCGGCCGGCGCCGACCGTCCGGCCGGCGCTTTGGTATCTATAAGAGACACGTCGAGTCGGACGGTCCGGACGGAACAGCGTCGAGCGCGTGGCTATTCTACGGCCTCGGTTGAGAATTCAGTCACCGCTCCTCGAGTCTTAGTGAACTTTTTTACTATTTCTCGACTGTTCCTTCGTTCTCGTATCGACTCTTTCTCTACACTGCTGCGCCGCGGGTCGCTGTCCTGGACGTAATGACCAAATAACGTGGCAAGGTTCCCCTTAGTCGGGAAGCTGGATCCTGTATGCTCGCACTAACTTTAAAAAAAGTTAGGGCAGTGTGCTTGTTACTAACTGAGTATCAATTCATGCTGGTTCGGCAGAGACCGTTCCAAAACTTATGTTATAGCGTACGCAGTACGTTTTAAACATACGAAAGGCTAATGGGGAGCGTACTACCTTTTAGGAAGTGCGTTCTTTCTGATTGGAGAATATCAAAAGAACGAACGAATATGTTTCTTACGAGGACGGTACGTTCAGCATGCAGTTTACGT
>NW_027212588.1:187500-192500 GCF_041682495.2 Bombus fervidus
GCGTGAGGTCGTACACAGAAAGACCCGCCGTCTCCGAATAATATTATAACAAACGAAAAACTTAAAAATATTCTCGAGGCGCCTGCGTGAGGTCGTAAACAGAAAGACCCGCCGTCTCCGAATAATATAACACACGGAAAACTTAAAAAGATTCTCGAGGCGCTTGCGTGAGGTCGTACACAGAAAGACCCGCCGTCTCCGAATCCTATAACACGAAACCGCTACTATTAATAATAATAATAATAATAACGATATGTGAGGGAACTTGAGCTGAACACATATCGAAAAAACTAAAAGTTACAGTGGAAACCACGTGTAATGAGAAATGCGATCGAGGCGCCTGCGTGAGGTCGTACACAGAAAGACCCGCCGTCACGATCTCGTATTTCGTATTTGCATCGTGGAAATCCAACGAACGAACAATATAATATATAAACTAAAATCTCTAAAGTGCCTCGTGTCGGAGAGATCACTGCTCACACCTCTTCTATATTTCGTAGTTGCGTTGCGTAGGCCTCACCTCCTAGCAACGGGACATAAGGAAGACTGCTCTTTGGGATCGAACGAAGCGTCTATAACGAGTCGTCGACGAGAGCGAAAGAACGCGAATAGCGAGCCGCAGAAAAATAGGATACCGAATTATATATCTTCGAAGGTTCTCTTCGAAGATCCATGGATACCTATATCTGCGCGTCTCCAGCTATCTCGCGCGTCTCTCCAAACTCTCGTCGTTCCTCGAAACGTGCTTCCTACCCAAAGGGCGTTCGTTCTTCCTATGTCGTTTCGTTGTCGTTCGTTTCAACGGCGAACGATATACGATGTTCGACAAAACGAAACCACGTTGTACGTTCGTACTCGTGGATCGGGTAACCTAGAACGAAAACGCATTGCGTGGATGTTGGCCCGAAAAGATATATACCAGTGCGAGTGATGGTAAAGAGTATAACGATTCTTAACTAGACGAAGTTGGTTCGGAGGGGACCGCCGGCCGTCTCTCTATCCTCGCGAGTCTAATGCCTCGTTCCGTCGCTAGAGTTTTTCAAACTCTGCTTCTGGCTATCGGGAAGAATAGACCGCGCGCGCGAGGAAGAGGAAGGACGACCGTGCGCGTCCCATCGATTTTTTTTATTTTTACCTGAACCACCGAAGTCGATTCAGAGGGGACCGCCGGCCGTCTCTCTATCCTCGTTGTCGTGAGTCATATGCCTCGTTCCGTCGCTAGAGTTTTTCAAACTCTGCTTCTGGCTATCGGGAAGAAACGACCGCGCGAGGAAGACGACGACGACGACCGTGCGCGTCCCATCGAATTTTTTTTTATTTTTACCTGATCGACGGAAGTTTCGTCCGGTTCGTCTCTTTTACCATCGTCTCGTCGACCCGTTCAGAGGGGACCGCCTGTCCATATCCTCGTTGTCGTGAGTCATATGCCTCGTTCCGTCGCTAGAGTTTTTCAAACTCTGCTTCTGGATATCGGGAAGAAACGACCGCGCGAGGCCGATGGCTGCGAGTCCCATCGAATTTTTTTTAAACGCACGCACACACATACACCTGAACGGAGATGCGTTCCTTTTCGTCGCGATTTTTCGTGCTTTAGTCGTCGTTGTCGCCATCCGTTCGGAGGGGACCGCCGGCCGTCTCTCTATCCTCGTTGTCGAGAGTCTAATGCCTCGTTCCGTCGCTAGAGTTTTTCAAACTCTGCTTCTGGCTATCGGGAAGAAAAGACCGCGCGAGGAAGAGGAAGGACGACCGTGCGCGTCCCTTTCGAATTTTTTTTTATTTTTACCTGAGCGACCAAAGTGGATTCAGAGGGGACCGCCGGCCGTCTCTCTATCCTCGTTGTCGCGAGTCTAATGCCTCGTTCCGTCGCTAGAGTTTTTCAAACTCTGCTTCTGGCTATCGGGAAGAATAGACCGCGCGCGAGGAAGAGGAAGGACGACCGTGCGCGTCCCATCGATTTTTTTTATTTTTACCTGAACCACCGAAGTCGATTCAGAGGGGACCGCCGGCCGTGTCTGTATCCTCGTTGTCGTGAGTCATATGCCTCGTTCCGTCGCTAGAGTTTTTCAAACTCTGCTTCTGGCTATCGGGAAGAAACGACCGCGCGAGGAAGACTACGACCGTGCGCGTCCCATCGATTTTTTTTTACCCGAACGATGGAGATGCATATCGGCTGTTTGCTTCGAATAACTGGACGAGAGGAACGAACATATATATATATCATGGGCTAGCCACCGTGCGCTTTCTTCGCGAGATCGTGTGCTGTACAGAGGATTCAGAATCGGGTGTTATATCCCCGTCGTTTCCTGACGAACGGAGCTTCGATCTCGTTGGTTGTTATATATTATAATGCACTTTACGCCCGGTCGGCGGGCTGCGTGTGTCGTCGCGCAGTCCGTCCGATTTCGTTTTCGAACGTATTTTCGTGTCGTCAATCATATGGCGACTTCCGCGCGTTCGATTCCCGTTGGTCGGACGTTTGTCGGATATCGGCTTCTTTCGAACCGAGAATAAGAGTACAAAAACCTGAGTACACAAACAAAAATCCATGCATAAACGATTACCCTGAACGGTGGATCACTTGGCTCGTGGGTCGATGAAGAACGCAGCTAATTGCGCGTCAACGTGTGAACTGCAGGACACATGAACATCGACATTTCGAACGCACATTGCGGTCCACGGATACAATTCCTGGACCACGCCTGGCTGAGGGTTGCTCACGTAAACCTAAGACTGCTTGCGTTGCGTATCGTTGCTCTCGGTCCGTATCTCTCTGTTCTTTCTTGCCTCGTCGACAGCCCGCCGTCGTTCGTTTTATCTTTAAACGAACGTTTCTGAGTCGGAGGACGAGCGCCAAGCAAAAGAATACGAATTAAAGAGCGGTCGAGGGCTCGTACGCGACGTACGAGCGATTGTTGGACGTTCGTCGGCGTTCGTCGCTGGATCGTGTGGAGACCGGCGTACGCATGCTCTCGATACAAATATATATGAAAAATCTATCGCGTTCACGGGAGACTCGCAAAACTACCTCCGTCTCTTCTCTGTCCCTTCTTGGCTTGACAACCCGCCGTCGTTCGTGTTTTACGAACGTTTCTGAGTCGGACGAAGCGCAAGAAGAAGGATACGAATTAAAAGAGCGCGGAGAGAACCGTCGTCGTCGACGCGGTTATCGAGATACACAGAGCGAGTTTTCTTCGTGGCCGATTTTTTTTTTCTTTTTGTATCAGCCTCTGCTACGTTTTGTTAGTCTTCGATAAGCACGAATGACCGCGCCCCCGACGTCGTCTTAAATGAATTTTTGGCGAGACTGAGAGAAAGCAAAAATATTTTTGAACAAAGTCAGTCGAGAGAGGAGAGAAAAGAGAACCAAGATATTAAAACCTAAACCTAAACTTGGTGGCGTAACGAAAAACTGTGTGCCTTAAAGAAACACAACCGTCTTTTCATCAAGATGTTTTTACTCGTACAGCCCCAGGGATCGAATACCCACTCCGTCTGTTCGTGCGGCAGAGATGTATTCTGCAGGCGCGAGACGACTGACGAGAAGACAACGAGGACCGTCGCATCGATGGGTCGTCGTTGCGTTTTTCATCCTCTGTGCTTTTTTCTGTTCTTCGCGAACCCAGAGAAAGCCGTAGATCCGGGAACGGACACACGAGATTTCTTCGAACGCTGATGACTTAGGGAGATGATCCCCAGCGTTGCGCGGAGATCGGAGAGTACGCGTACATGTATCGGGACGAATTTTTCCCCGTCGGTCGCGTATCTCTCTGCCCGCGCGCCTGGCCCAAAGCCACGTTCGTCGGAAATCAACGAAAAGTGTGTTACGATCTAGCGTGCGTCTACGATCGGCTATATTTAAGGGTGACGAAGAAGAGAAAAGCTCACGGTGTTGCGCAACGTTTCTGTACCCGATTTTAAGATGTGCATGTGAGTCCGTTACAAAGTTGTTCGGATCGTCGAAAATAGTCGTTTTCGTCGTCGTGCGAAAGAGAATAATCTCTGACATTGGCACGGAGAGATCGCGCAGAGGAAGAGAACGATCCTCTTTGGCGAGGCTCGAGAAAGACTAACGAAACTTGATTAGAGACGAGGTATACACGCGCCGTACGTACGACGTACGCGCGTGTGATTTTTTTTTGCTTTAAGGCGATTCGGCGCTCCGAGTATTAGAGAAAAAGAGATCGTTGGTCATCCCATGTCTCTTCGTCGTCTATCGCTGGACCGCGCATCCTAACGTATCGCCGGTCGTCCAGTCCCCGAGTAATAAATTCACCCCGTTGTGTACGTCTCGCGCTCGCTTTTCCACTTGCGTGAGTTCCCGTGCGTTTTCGTCGTTGGTACAGAGCAAAGAAACCGATATGTTATATACATGTCGCGTGTTCGATCTCTGTGCCAGCAATAACAGGCGAAAACAAGGAACCGCTGGAATCGTCGAGAAGAGAGAAACGGCTACGGGAGATATATTATACATAACACGTGTATATATATATATATATATATTATACAAAGAGGACGGGCGTTAAAAACCGGAGATCGTTACGGGTGTCTTGCGTGAGTCTTAGCTCGAACATGATACGACGAACGAAGTTTAAAAGGCACTTTGGCGAGATGCATAAAACGTTTCTCGATCGAGATAGAATATACGGTTCTCGATTCTATTCGAATTATTTTTTTTTTTTTATTTTTTTTTCTCTTTGAGGCGATTCTCGGAGAGAGAAATAAAAATAAAGACCCTCTGTCGCATTGTTATCAAACCGTCTTGCTTTTCTCGAATCGCGCCCACATGGCACGAAATTTTTTTTTCTTTGAAAAAAAAAAAAATTGTCACCGTGTCGTGACGTTGAAGCGACCTCAGAGTAGGCGAGATCACCCGCTGAATTTAAGCATATTACTAAGCGGAGGAAAAGAAACTAACAAGGATTTCCTTAGTAGCGGCGAGCGAACAGGAATTAGCCCAGCACTGAATCCCGCGGTTCCGCCGTTGGGAAATGTAGTGTTCG
>NW_027212588.1:200000-202500 GCF_041682495.2 Bombus fervidus
GGTACGTTGGGACTTAGAAAAATTTTCGACCGAAAAGTTTTTTCGAGTTATTTCGTTAAAAAGCGTTATGAGGTATGAATATTTTTATATAAATCGCTATATTATTGTATTTTACGTCGGGATTAAACGTTTATTTGGTCCTGAAAACGTTAAAAAAAAATAGTGGACCGACGCGACTCGGCCCGTCGGACTTTGTCATACTCTCCACCGGTACGTAGGGACTTAGAAAAATTTTCGACCGAAAAGTTTTTTCGAGTTATTTCGTTAAAAAGCGTTATGAGGTATTAATATTTTTATATAAATCGCTATATTATTGTATTTTACGTCGGGATTAAACGTTTATTTGGTCCCGAAAACGTTAAAAAAAAATTTTTTATTCGAAAGGTTTTTTCGAGTTATTTCGCTTAAAAGCGTTATAAGGTGCGAATATTCTTGCATAAATCGCTTTAAAATGACGTTTTACATCGGGATTAAGCATTTATTTCGTCGCTGAAAAGTTATATAAAAAAAGTATGATCGCGCCCGGGACGTTGGAACTTAGTCTCATTCTCGACCGGTACGTTGGGACTTAGAAAAATTTTCGACCGAAAAGTTTTTTCGAGTTATTTCGTTAAAAAGCGTTATGAGGTATTAATATTTTTATATAAATCGCTATATTATTGTATTTTACGTCGGGATTAAACGTTTATTTGGTCCTGAAAACGTTAAAAAAAAATAGTGGACCGACGCGACTCGGCCCGTCGGACTTTGTCATACTCTCCACCGGTACGTAGGGACTTAGAAAAATTTTCGACCGAAAAGTTTTTTCGAGTTATTTCGTTAAAAAGCGTTATGAGGTATTAATATTTTTATATAAATCGCTATATTATTGTATTTTACGTCGGGATTAAACGTTTATTTGGTCCCGAAAACGTTAAAAAAAAATTTTTTATTCGAAAGGTTTTTTCGAGTTATTTCGCTTAAAAGCGTTATAAGGTACGAATATTCTTGCATAAATCGCTTTAAAATGACTTTTTACGTCGGGATTAAGCGTTTATTTCGTCGCTGGAAAGTTATATAAAAAAAGTACGAACTCGTCCGGGACGTTGGAACTTAGTCTCATTCTGGACCGGTACGTTGGGACTTAGAAAAATTTTCGACCGAAAAGTTTTTTCGAGTTATTTCGTTAAAAAGCGTTATGAGGTATGAATATTTTTATATAAATCGCTATATTATTATATTTTACGTCGGGATTAAACGTTTATTTGGTCCTGAAAACGTTAAAAAAATATAGTGGACCGACGCGACTCGGCCCGTCGGACTTGGTCATACTCTCCACCGGTACGTAGGGACTTAGAAAAATTTTCGACCGAAAAGTTTTTTCGAGTTATTTCGCTTAAAAGTGTTATAAGGTACGAATATTTTTATATAAATCGCTATATTATTATATTTTACGTCGGGATTAAACGTTTATTTGGTCCCGAAAACGTTAAAAAAAAATTTTTATTCGAAAGGTTTTTTCGAGTTATTTCGCTTAAAAGCGTTATAAGGTACGAATATTCTTGCATAAATCGCTTTAAAATGACTTTTTACGTCGGGATTAAGCGTTTATTTCGTCGCTGGAAAGTTATATAAAAAAAGTACGAACTCGTCCGGGACGTTGGAACTTAGTCTCATTCTGGACCGGTACGTTGGGACTTAGAAAAATTTTCGACCGAAAAGTTTTTTCGAGTTATTTCGTTAAAAAGCGTTATGAGGTATGAATATTTTTATATAAATCGCTATATTATTATATTTTACGTCGGGATTAAACGTTTATTTCGTCCGTGGAAGGTTAAAAAAAAACGGACGGATACGACCGGGCCTTTGGAACTTTGTCTCATTCTGGACCGGTACGTTGGGACTTAGAAAAATTTCGGCCGGCGGAAAAGTCCGAAATACTTATTTCGAGTTATTTCGTTAAAAAGCGTTATAAGGTATAAATATTTTTGCGGAAACGGTTATATCTCTATTAAATACAACTGGATTAAACGTTTTTTCGAATTTTTTAAAAAATTTGTGTTCGACGAACTGACACGACTGCGATATTTGTTTAATTATTTCGTTAATTAACGTTGCAAGGTATATATTTTTTTGCATATTTCTCGTTGTTTCAACGTGTTCTAATCGATTAAGAACGTGGTTTTTGTCCGTATTCGTTAAAAGAGGTGGTTTACTGATGCGATTTTAAAAAAAAAAAAAAAATTAAATTTTTCGATAAAAACTTGTTTAAAATATTAAAATAAGCGGTGCGTTAAAATATCTCGACGATAGGACGTTTTATAAGGGTACTTTATTGGAACAAAGTGGTCGAGCGTTTCAGAGACTAAGTCCGACGGTACGTTGGGACTTAGAAAAATTTCGGCCGGCGGAAAAGTCCGAAAAGCTTATTTCGAGTTATTTCGTTAAAAAGCGTTATAAGGTATAAATATTTTTGCAGAAACGGTTATATCTCTATTAAATACAACTGGATTAAACGTTT
>NW_027212588.1:207500-215000 GCF_041682495.2 Bombus fervidus
CTTTCGAATTTTTTTTTATTTTTACCTGAGCGACCAAAGTGGATTCAGAGGGGACCGCCGGCCGTCTCTCTATCCTCGTTGTCGCGAGTCTAATGCCTCGTTCCGTCGCTAGAGTTTTTCAAACTCTGCTTCTGGCTATCGGGAAGAATAGACCGCGCGCGAGGAAGAGGAAGGACGACCGTGCGCGTCCCATCGATTTTTTTTATTTTTACCTGAACCACCGAAGTCGATTCAGAGGGGACCGCCGGCCGTGTCTGTATCCTCGTTGTCGAGAGTCTAATGCCTCGTTCCGTCGCTAGAGTTTTTCAAACTCTGCTTCTGGCTATCGGGAAGAAACGACCGCGCGAGGAAGACTACGACCGTGCGCGTCCCATCGATTTTTTTTTACCCGAACGATGGAGATGCATATCGGCTGTTTGCTTCGAATAACTGGACGAGAGGAACGAACATATATATATATCATGGGCTAGCCACCGTGCGCTTTCTTCGCGAGATCGTGTGCTGTACAGAGGATTCAGAATCGGGTGTTATATCCCCGTCGTTTCCTGACGAACGGAGCTTCGATCTCGTTGGTTGTTATATATTATAATGCACTTTACGCCCGGTCGGCGGGCTGCGTGTGTCGTCGCGCAGTCCGTCCGATTTCGTTTTCGAACGTATTTTCGTGTCGTCAATCATATGGCGACTTCCGCGCGTTCGATTCCCGTTGGTCGGACGTTTGTCGGATATCGGCTTCTTTCGAACCGAGAATAAGAGTACAAAAACCCGAGTACACAAACAAAAATCCATGCATAAACGATTACCCTGAACGGTGGATCACTTGGCTCGTGGGTCGATGAAGAACGCAGCTAATTGCGCGTCAACGTGTGAACTGCAGGACACATGAACATCGACATTTCGAACGCACATTGCGGTCCACGGATACAATTCCTGGACCACGCCTGGCTGAGGGTTGCTCACGTAAACCTAAGACTGCTTGCGTTGCGTATCGTTGCTCTCGGTCCGTCTCTCTCTGTTCTTTCTTGCCTCGTCGACAGCCCGCCGTCGTTCGTTTTATCTTTAAACGAACGTTTCCGAGTCGGAGGACGAGCGCCAAGCAAAAGAATACGAATTAAAGAGCGGTCGAGGGCTCGTACGCGACGTACGAGCGATTGTTGGACGTTCGTCGGCGTTCGTCGCTGGATCGTGTGGAGACCGGCGTACGCATGCTCTCGATACAAATATATATGAAAAATCTATCGCGTTCACGGGAGACTCGCAAAACTACCTCCGTCTCTTCTCTGTCCCTTCTTGGCTTGACAACCCGCCGTCGTTCGTGTTTTACGAACGTTTCTGAGTCGGACGAAGCGCAAGAAGAAGGATACGAATTAAAAGAGCGCGGAGAGAACCGTCGTCGTCGACGCGGTTATCGAGATACACAGAGCGAGTTTTCTTCGTGGCCGATTTTTTTTTCTTTTTGTATCAGCCTCTGCTACGTTTTGTTAGTCTTCGATAAGCACGAATGACCGCGCCCCCGACGTCGTCTTAAATGAATTTTTTGGCGAGACTGAGAGAAAGCAAAAATATTTTTGAACAAAGTCAGTCGAGAGAGGAGAGAAAAGAGAACCAAGATATTAAAACCTAAACCTAAACTTGGTGGCGTAACGAAAAACTGTGTGCCTTAAAGAAACACAACCGTCTTTTCATCAAGATGTTTTTACTCGTACAGCCCCAGGGATCGAATACCCACTCCGTCTGTTCGTGCGGCAGAGATGTATTCTGCAGGCGCGAGACGACTGACGAGAAGACAACGAGGACCGTCGCATCGATGGGTCGTCGTTGCGTTTTTCATCCTCTGTGCTTTTTTCTGTTCTTCGCGAACCCAGAGAAAGCCGTAGATCCGGGAACGGACACACGAGATTTCTTCGAACGCTGATGACTTAGGGAGATGATCCCCAGCGTTGCGCGGAGATCGGAGAGTACGCGTACATGTATCGGGACGAATTTTTCCCCGTCGGTCGCGTATCTCTCTGCCCGCGCGCCTGGCCCAAAGCCACGTTCGTCGGAAATCAACGAAAAGTGTGTTACGATCTAGCGTGCGTCTACGATCGGCTATATTTAAGGGTGACGAAGAAGAGAAAAGCTCACGGTGTTGCGCAACGTTTCTGTACCCGATTTTAAGATGTGCATGTGAGTCCGTTACAAAGTTGTTCGGATCGTCGAAAATAGTCGTTTTCGTCGTCGTGCGAAAGAGAGAATAATCTCTGACATTGGCACGGAGAGATCGCGCAGAGGAAGAGAACGATCCTCTTTGGCGAGGCTCGAGAAAGACTAACGAAACTTGATTAGAGACGAGGTATACACGCGCCGTACGTACGACGTACGCGCGTGTGATTTTTTTTTGCTTTAAGGCGTTTCGGCGCTCCGAGTATTAGAGAAAAAGAGATCGTTGGTCATCCCATGTCTCTTCGTCGTCTATCGCTGGACCGCGCATCCTAACAGATCGCCGGTCGTCCAGTCCCCGAGTAATAAATTCACCCCGTTGTGTACGTCTCGCGCTCGCTTTTCCACTTGCGTGAGTTCCCGTGCGTTTTCGTCGTTGGTACAGAGCAAAGAAACCGATATGTTATATATATGTCGCGTGTTCGATCTCTGTGCCAGCAATAACAGGCGAAAACAAGGAACCGCTGGAATCGTCGAGAAGAGAGAAACGGCTACGGGAGATATATTATACATAACACGTATATATATATATATTATACAAAGAGGACGGGCGTTAAAAACCGGAGATCGTTACGGGTGTCTTGCGTGAGTCTTAGCTCGAACATGATACGACGAACGAAGTTTAAAAGGCACTTTGGCGAGATGCATAAAACGTTTCTCTATCGAGATAGAATATACGGTTCTCGATTCTATTCGAATTATTTTTTTTTTTTATTTTTTTTTCTCTTTGAGGCGATTCTCGGAGAGAGAAATAAAAATAAAGACCCTCTGTCGCATTGTTATCAAACCGTCTTGCTTTTCTCGAATCGCGCCCACATGGCACGAAATTTTTTTTTCTTTGAAAAAAAAAATTGTCACCGTGTCGTGACGTTGAAGCGACCTCAGAGTAGGCGAGATCACCCGCTGAATTTAAGCATATTACTAAGCGGAGGAAAAGAAACTAACAAGGATTTCCTTAGTAGCGGCGAGCGAACAGGAATTAGCCCAGCACTGAATCCCGCGGTTCCGCCGTTGGGAAATGTAGTGTTCGGGAGGATCCGTTTATCCCGTGACGTCGAACCGCGTCCAAGTCCATCTTGAATGGGGCCATGTACCCACAGAGGGTGCCAGGCCCGTAGTGACCGGAACGCGTTTCGGGAGGATCTCTCCTTAGAGTCGGGTTGCTTGAGAGTGCAGCCCTAAGTTGGTGGTAAACTCCATCTAAGGCTAAATACAACCACGAGACCGATAGCGAACAAGTACCGTGAGGGAAAGTTGAAAAGAACTTTGAAGAGAGAGTTCAAGAGTACGTGAAACCGTTCAGGGGTAAACCTGAGAAACCCAAAAGATCGAATGGGGAGATTCATCGTCGACGGCGTCGGTGATCGTTGGTGAGCGATGCTCCGGGTGGGCCTTCGTGGTTCCATTGGCGAGGGCACGCCACCTTCGATTCGAACGCTCCGGCGTCGTAGTCGTGCACTTCTCCCCTAGTAGAACGTCGCGACCCGTTGTGTGTCGGTCTACGGCCCGAGCGGGTGACTGTCGCGTCGCTTCGGCGCACGCGGCAGACCCTCGGTCGCCCGGCCGACTGCACGACGGTACACTAGACGGTATCGGGCCGCAACCAATCCATTCTCGAATGTGTGTGCGTCTAGACCGCCGCAAGCATCGTCGATCGTTCTCAGTTTTTACGGAGTTTAATTCCGTGCTGGGGCGTCGGCAGCTGTTGGCTGGCGGATTTCTTGGACTGGCCGAGTCTCTGATTACCGGTCGGCGACGCTATTGCTTTGGGTACTCTCAGGACCCGTCTTGAAACACGGACCAAGGAGTCTAACATGTACGCGAGTCATTGGGACTTGTAAACCTAAAGGCGAAATGAAAGTGAAAATCGGCGCGCGTGCCCACCCTGAGTGGGTTGCGCGTGTCCGATCGAGGGAGGATGGGCCGCGAGACAATGCGGCCCCGCACTCCCGGGGCGTCTCGTTCTCATTGCGAGGAGAGGCGCACCTAGAGCGTACACGTTGGGACCCGAAAGATGGTGAACTATGCCTGGTCAGGACGAAGTCAGGGGAAACCCTGATGGAGGTCCGTAGCGATTCTGACGTGCAAATCGATCGTCGGAACTGGGTATAGGGGCGAAAGACTAATCGAACCATCTAGTAGCTGGTTCCCTCCGAAGTTTCCCTCAGGATAGCTGGCACTCGTCCGTTCTCTTCGAACGCGTACGAGTCTCATCTGGTAAAGCGAATGATTAGAGGCCTTGGGGCCGAAACGACCTCAACCTATTCTCAAACTTTAAATGGGTGAGATCTCTGGCTTGCTTGGATCATGAAGCCACGAGATACAATTGTCGGATCAGAGTGCCAAGTGGGCCAATTTTGGTAAGCAGAACTGGCGCTGTGGGATGAACCAAACGTGGAGTTAAGGCGCCTAAGTCGACGCTTATGGGATACCATGAAAGGCGTTGGTTGCTTAAGACAGCAGGACGGTGGCCATGGAAGTCGGAATCCGCTAAGGAGTGTGTAACAACTCACCTGCCGAAGCAACTAGCCCTGAAAATGGATGGCGCTGAAGCGTCGCGCCTATACTCCGCCGTCAGTGGCAAGTGGGAAGGCACGCGAGTCTTTCGATCAATTGCGATCGTGGACCGTCCTTCATGAAGCTCTGACGAGTAGGAGGGTCGCGGCGGTGTGCGCAGAAGGGTCTGGGCGCGAGCCTGCCTGGAGCCGCCGTCGGTGCAGATCTTGGTGGTAGTAGCAAATACTCCAGCGAGGCCCTGGAGGACTGACGTGGAGAAGGGTTTCGTGTGAACAGCCGTTGCACACGAGTCAGTCGATCCTAAGCCCTAAGAGAAATCCTATGCAGATGAGGTGTCCTAAGATCATATATACACGAAAATGCTATAACACAAAATGTGTAAAAAAGTTGAGCGAAAGATAAACACCCATTGGGCGAAAGGGAATCCGGTTCCTATTCCGGAACCCGGCAGCGGAACCGCATACCATTCGGGCCCTCGTAAGAGTGTTCGTCGGGGTAACCCAAAATGACCTGGAGACGCCGTCGGGAGATCCGGGAAGAGTTTTCTTTTCTGTATAAGCGTTCGAGTTCCCTGGAAACCTCTAGCAGGGAGATAGGGTTTGGAACGCGAAGAGCACCGCAGTTGCGGCGGTGTCCGGATCTTCCCCTCGGACCTTGAAAATCCAGGAGAGGGCCACGTGGAGGTGTCGCGCCGGTTCGTACCCATATCCGCAGCAGGTCTCCAAGGTAAAGAGCCTCTAGTCGATAGATTAATGTAGGTAAGGGAAGTCGGCAAATTGGATCCGTAACTTCGGAATAAGGATTGGCTCTGAGGAGCGGGGCGTGTCGGGCTTGGTCGGGAAGCGGGTTTGGCTGACGTGCCGGGCCTGGGCGAGCTGAACGGTCGAAACGGCGTCCCGGTCTATCCATTTCTCGTTTGCAACGGGTATGGAGACGATCGCGGTCGTCGCGTAACCCTGGATCCGAGCTCGGTCCCGTGCCTTGGCCTCCCGCGGATCTTCCTTGCTGCGAGGCTTCCGTCGCTCGACGATATCTAATTATCGTCGTTGCGCGCGGTCGTTCTCTTCGGCCGCCATTCAACGCTCAGCTCAGAACTGGCACGGACTAGGGGAATCCGACTGTCTAATTAAAACAAAGCATTGCGATGGCCCCCAAGGGTGTTGACGCAATGTGATTTCTGCCCAGTGCTCTGAATGTCAACGTGAAGAAATTCAAAAAAGCGCGGGTAAACGGCGGGAGTAACTATGACTCTCTTTAAATCGATTCCCATCTACACCTAGGCGGTGTCCCCGGCAGTGCCAGCTGGGTATGTGCTATCATTTTGACACGCGCCAGAAAGCAATACGCCGCTGGACTTAGTCGCGCACACTGGAAGAGCAATACACCGCTCAACGTGGCGTTGTATGTGCTTGGAAGGTCTAAGAGCGAGCAGTTCGGTGGTGCTTTTGTCGGAAGGCTGCACGTTTCGGGTTTGGTGGCTGAGCTGGAAAGCAATACGCCGCTGGACTTCGATTCGCATACTCGAGGGGGGATTTTCGCTGCGTGCGGCCCTTGTTGGTCGTGCGTAGCGAATTTTTTTTTTTCCCTTTGAGCAAATTGACGAACATCTGGAAAGCGATGCGCCGCCGGGCCGTGCCTCACATTGCTACCCCTCGAGGCCCTCAGCGTCTGGCCGCTACATAACGGCCTTGTCGCGGGGCCTTGGGGAGTCATAGGTACTCGGGGATAGGCAGGGCCTTGGCCCTGTCTATCCAAGTTGCACTCCTACCTCCTCGTGGTACCGCCGGTAACATGTTCGCTTCGCTAGCGTGGGGAAATATCCCCCGGGTGTTAGCGGACATGGCCAAACGGAGTGTAGCGACGAAGGGACGTGAGCTGAACAAACATCATCGGCCGTGCCGAAACGGGAAATGGAGTACCGTGAAGAGGAGGATGTTAAACCAACAACAAGGAACTCGTTCCTTTATACCTATGACGACCTGGCTAATCAAAGGACATGAGATGGATGATGGATGGAATTAAATACTTCGGATACACATATTCTTGTTTCAATGTTCGATTCAACCGAAGCCTCGGACGCGACGCCTCTCGATCCCGGAGGCGCCGTGGCGGATTTTTCCGCTTCTCAGGGGATCATGGGTGACGACCAAGCTAGCCAACGGACAACGAGTTATGGAATTACGGTACCTTTAGTGGGCGATCGGGTTGCGTGTCCAGTATGTGAAGAGAAGGGAATAAACCTTTTCTTCATGTCGTTATCCGACCTGAACAAGCACCTCGATCTACACCATACAGATGCGAATATTAAATGGAGTTGTCTCTGTGGGAAAAGTTTCTCGAAACTTCATGGGACCCAGTGCCACATTCCTAAATGTACAGGCACTGGTCAAAAGGCAGTGGGAAAATATAAGTGTGAAGCATGTCCCATGAGTTTCGGGACCCAGAGAGGACTCTCGACCCACGAAAGGCATGCGCACCCTGCCCTAAGAAATCAGAAAAGAAGGGGACCGGACCCCCCAAAAGATAAAAATTGGACGGAAGTAGAACTTAGTCTCTTGAGAGAGCTTAATGAAAAATTTAAAAATCATAAATATCCAAACAAAGAAATAAATAAGATCCTCACAAACAAGACCTTAGACCAGATCAAATATCAGAGAAAAAAGCTAAGACTGGTCGGTGAGGCAACAAGCTCTCAGGAGGCTAATTGGGCAACAGTGGGAGGGTGCGATCTCGTGGATCCAGGCAATGCGTCTTCAAATGCGCCTGAGATCCGCGTTGACA
>NW_027212588.1:220000-225000 GCF_041682495.2 Bombus fervidus
TGAATTTTTTTATATGCCGGCAAAAGCAATACGCCGCTGGACTTTGAATTTTTATATGCCGGCAAAAGCAATACGCCGCTGGACTTTGAATTTTTATATGCCGGCAAAAGCAATACGCCGCTGGACTTTGAATTTTTATATGCTTGAAAAAGCAATACGCCGCTGGACTTTGAATTTTTATATGTATGCTTGCAAAAGCAATACGCCGCTGGACTTTGTCGTTGGCATAAAAAAAAAGCAATACGCCGCTGGACTTTGTCGCGTGCGCTTGAAAAAGGAATTTCGCTGCGTACGGCCTTAGATGGTCGTGCGTAGCGATTTTTTTTCCTTTAAATCAATTTTCGTCGAGTGCGATTCAAAAGCAATACGCCGCTGGACTTTGTCGTTGGCACGAAAAAAAAAGCAATACGCCGCTGGACTTTGTCGTTTTCAAGCAAAAACCAATACTCCGCTGGAATCGACAATTTAATTCCAAACACAATTTCGCTACGTACGGCCGTCGATGCGAACGATGGTCGTACGTAGCGATTTTTTTTTCCTTTAAATCCAATAGAGATAACGTCTCGAGGGCGTGCCCGGGCGCCCCCCCCCCAACCCCCCGCATCTCGGGTCAGCGCCGGGGTAAGTACGATATTCTTAAGGTACGTACGTACGTACGAAAATACGACGACGATATTCGTACGGCGAGACGCGCGCTCGCTCCTCTTTTACTTTTCGTTCTCTCGTTTTTTCCTTCTTTCACCATCGACCAAACCGCTCTCGACGAAAGTAACGAAAAATTAACGTAACGAAAATATACCGTGGACGTACGAAGTAACGGTCGCGATCGTTGCTCGCTCGCTGCGCTCGCTCGAACTTATACTAGCCCAACCCAAAACCGATCCCGCCAGTTTCTCCGATTTTAAGAGAAATCGAGGAACGAACGCGAAAAAGGGATTGGTTTTGGGTTGGGCTAGTTTTTTTTTCGAGCGAGCGCAGCGAGCGAGCAACGCTCGAGAGCCCGTCTGACTTTGAAAAATTTTCGTACCGAACGGTTATTTCGAGTTATTTCGCTTAAAAGCGTTGTGATGCGTATATATTTTTACATAAATGGGAATATCATGTATTCCTACGTCGGGATTAAGCGTTTATTTCGTCCCGAGAACTTTAAAAAAAATTTTTATATCGAACCGTTTTTTCGAATTTTTTCGCTTAAAAGCGTTATAAGGTGCGAATATTCTTGCATAAATCGCTTTAAAATGACGTTTTACGTCGGGATTAAGCGTTTATTTCGTCGCTGGAAAGTTATATAAAAAAAGTATGATCGCGCCCGAGACGTTGGAACTTAGTCGCATTCTCGTGCGGTACGTAGGGACTTAGAAAAATTTCGGACCGAAACGATATTTCGAGTTATTTCGCTTAAAAGCGTTATAAGGTATGAATATTTTTATAGAAATCGTTATTGTTCGACGAATTCTAGTCGAACGTAACGATTTCGTTTTATTTTTTTAAAAAATTGCCCCCTCCGGACCGACATGACCGGGCGGTTGGCACTTCGTCGATCCCCCGGCCGGGACGTAGGGACTTAGAAAAATTCCGGACCGAAAAGTTATTTCGAGTTATTTCGCTAAAAAGCGTTACGAGGTATGAATATTTTTATATAAATGGGAATATTATGTATTTCTACGTCGGGTTTAAGCGTTTATTTCGTCCCGAGAACTTTAAAAAAAATTTTTTAATCGAACCGTTTTTTCGAATTTTTTCGCTTAAAAGCGTTATAAGGTACGAATATTCTTGCATAAATCGCTTTAGAATGACGTTTTGCATTGGGATTAAGGGTTTATTTCGTCCCCGAAAGGTGCCGTAAAAAATTTACGATCGCGCCCGAGACGTTGGAACTTAGTCGCATTATCGTGCGGTACGTAGGGACTTAGAAAAATTTCGGACCGAAACGATATTTCGAGTTATTTCGCTTAAAAGCGTTATAAGGTATGAATATTTTTATAGAAATCGTTATTGTTCGACGAATTCTAGTCGAACGTAACGATTTCGTTTTATTTTTTTAAAAAATTGCCCCCTCCGGACCGACATGACCGGGCGGTTGGCACTTCGTCGATCCCCCGGCCGGTACGTAGGGACTTAGAAAAATTCCGGTCCAAAAAGTTATTTCGAGTTATCTCGCTTAAAAGCGTTATGATGCGTATATATTTTTACATAAATAGCAATATTACGTATTTCTACGTCGGGATTAAGCGTTTATTTCGTCCCGAGAACTTTAAAAAAAAATTTTTAATCGAACCGTTTTTTCGAATTTTTTCGCTTAAAAGCGTTATAAGGTACGAATATTCTTGCATAAATCGCTTTAAAATGACGTTTTACGTCGGGATTAAGCGTTTATTTCGTCGCTGGAAAGTTATATAAAAAAAGTACGAACTCGTCCGGGACGTTGGAACTTAGTCTCATTCTCGACCGGTACGTTGGGACTTAGAAAAATTTTCGACCGAAAAGTTTTTTCGAGTTATTTCGTTAAAAAGCGTTATGAGGTATGAATATTTTTATATAAATCGCTATATTATTATATTTTACGTCGGGATTAAACGTTTATTTGGTCCCGAAAACGTTAAAAAAAAATAGTGGACCGACGCGACTCGGCCCGTCGGACTTGGTCATACTCTCCACCGGTACGTAGGGACTTAGAAAAATTTTCGACCGAAAAGTTTTTTCGAGTTATTTCGCTTAAAAGTGTTATCAGGTATGAATATTTTAATATAAATGGGAATATTATGTATTTCTACGTCGGGATTAAACGTTTATTTGGTCCCGAAAACGTTAAAAAAAAATTTTTTATTCGAAAGGTTTTTTTGAATTATTTCGCTTAAAAGCGTTATAAGGTGGCAATATTTGTGCATAAATCGCTTTAAAAGGACCTTTTACATCGGGATTAAGGGTTTATTTCGTCGCTGAAATGTTATATAAAAAAAGTACGAACTCGTCCGGGACGTTGGAACTTAGTCGCATTCTCGACCGGTACGTTGGGACTTAGAAAAATTTTCGACCGAAAAGTTTTTTCGAGTTATTTCGTTAAAAAGCGTTATGAGGTATTAATATTTTTATATAAATCGCTATATTATTGTATTTTACGTCGGGATTAAACGTTTATTTGGTCCCGAAAACGTTAAAAAAAAATAGTGGACCGACGCGACTCGGCCCGTCGGACTTGGTCATACTCTCCACCGGTACGTAGGGACTTAGAAAAATTTTCGACCGAAAAGTTTTTTCGAGTTATTTCGTTAAAAAGCGTTATGAGGTATTAATATTTTTATATAAATCGTTGTATTATTATATTTTACGTCGGGATTAAACGTTTATTTCGTCCCGAAAACGTTAAAAAAAAATTTTTTATTCGAAAGGTTTTTTTGAATTATTTCGCTTAAAAGCGTTATAAGGTGGCAATATTTGTGCATAAATCGCTTTAAAAGGACCTTTTACATCGGGATTAAGGGTTTATTTCGTCGCTGAAATGTTATATAAAAAAAGTACGAACTCGTCCGGGACGTTGGAACTTAGTCGCATTCTCGACCGGTACGTTGGGACTTAGAAAAATTTTCGACCGAAAAGTTTTTTCGAGTTATTTCGTTAAAAAGCGTTATGAGGTATTAATATTTTTATATAAATCGCTATATTATTGTATTTTACGTCGGGATTAAACGTTTATTTGGTCCCGAAAACGTTAAAAAAAAATAGTGGACCGACGCGACTCGGCCCGTCGGACTTGGTCATACTCTCCACCGGTACGTAGGGACTTAGAAAAATTTTCGACCGAAAAGTTTTTTCGAGTTATTTCGTTAAAAAGCGTTATGAGGTATTAATATTTTTATATAAATCGTTGTATTATTATATTTTACGTCGGGATTAAACGTTTATTTCGTCCCGAAAACGTTAAAAAAAAATTTTTTATTCGAAAGGTTTTTTTGAATTATTTCGCTTAAAAGCGTTATAAGGTGGCAATATTTGTGCATAAATCGCTTTAAAAGGACCTTTTACATCGGGATTAAGGGTTTATTTCGTCGCTGAAATGTTATATAAAAAAAGTACGAACTCGTCCGGGACGTTGGAACTTAGTCGCATTCTCGACCGGTACGTTGGGACTTAGAAAAATTTTCGACCGAAAAGTTTTTTCGAGTTATTTCGTTAAAAAGCGTTATGAGGTATTAATATTTTTATATAAATCGCTATATTATTGTATTTTACGTCGGGATTAAACGTTTATTTGGTCCCGAAAACGTTAAAAAAAAATAGTGGACCGACGCGACTCGGCCCGTCGGACTTGGTCATACTCTCCACCGGTACGTAGGGACTTAGAAAAATTTTCGACCGAAAAGTTTTTTCGAGTTATTTCGCTTAAAAGTGTTATAAGGTATGAATATTTTTATATAAATCGCTATATTATTATATTTTACGTCGGGATTAAACGTTTATTTCGTCCCGAAAACGTTAAAAAAAAATTTTTAATCGAACCGTTTTTTCGAATTTTTTCGCTTAAAAGCGTTATAAGGTGCGAATATTCTTGCATAAATCGCTTTAAAATGACGTTTTACATCGGGATTAAGCATTTATTTCGTCGCTGAAAAGTTATATAAAAAAAGTATGATCGCGCCCGGGACGTTGGAACTTAGTCGCATTCTCGACCGGTACGTAGGGACTTAGAAAAATTTCGGACCGAAAAGTTTTTTCGAGTTATTTCGTTAAAAAGCGTTATGAGGTATGAATATTTTTATATAAATCGCTATATTATTGTATTTTACGTCGGGATTAAACGTTTATTTCGTCCGTGGAAGGTTAAAAAAAAACGGACGGATACGACCGGGCCTTTGGAACTTTGTCTCATTCTGGACCGGTACGTTGGGACTTAGAAAAATTTCGGCCGGCGGAAAAGTCCGAAATACTTATTTCGAGTTATTTCGTTAAAAAGCGTTATAAGGTATAAATATTTTTGCGGAAACGGTTATATCTCTATTAAA
>NW_027212588.1:230000-232500 GCF_041682495.2 Bombus fervidus
GACCGCGCGCGAGGAAGAGGAAGGACGACCGTGCGCGTCCCATCGATTTTTTTTATTTTTACCTGAACCACCGAAGTCGATTCAGAGGGGACCGCCGGCCGTCTCTCTATCCTCGTTGTCGTGAGTCATATGCCTCGTTCCGTCGCTAGAGTTTTTCAAACTCTGCTTCTGGCTATCGGGAAGAAACGACCGCGCGAGGAAGACGACGACGACCGTGCGCGTCCCATCGAATTTTTTTTTATTTTTACCTGATCGACGGAAGTTTCGTCCGGTTCGTCTCTTTTACCATCGTCTCGTCGACCCGTTCAGAGGGGACCGCCTGTCCATATCCTCGTTGTCGTGAGTCATATGCCTCGTTCCGTCGCTAGAGTTTTTCAAACTCTGCTTCTGGATATCGGGAAGAAACGACCGCGCGAGGCCGATGGCTGCGAGTCCCATCGAATTTTTTTTAAACGCACGCACACACATACACCTGAACGGAGATGCGTTCCATTTCGTCGCGATTTTTCGCGCTTTAGTCGTCGTTGTCGCCATCCGTTCGGAGGGGACCGCCGGCCGTCTCTCTATCCTCGTTGTCGAGAGTCTAATGCCTCGTTCCGTCGCTAGAGTTTTTCAAACTCTGCTTCTGGCTATCGGGAAGAAAAGACCGCGCGAGGAAGAGGAAGGACGACCGTGCGCGTCCCATCGATTTTTTTTATTTTTACCTGAACCACCGAAGTCGATTCAGAGGGGACCGCCGGCCGTGTCTGTATCCTCGTTGTCGAGAGTCTAATGCCTCGTTCCGTCGCTAGAGTTTTTCAAACTCTGCTTCTGGCTATCGGGAAGAAACGACCGCGCGAGGAAGACTACGACCGTGCGCGTCCCATCGATTTTTTTTTACCCGAACGATGGAGATGCATATCGGCTGTTTGCTTCGAATAACTGGACGAGAGGAACGAACATATATATATATATCATGGGCTAGCCACCGTGCGCTTTCTTCGCGAGATCGTGTGCTGTACAGAGGATTCAGAATCGGGTGTTATATCCCCGTCGTTTCCTGACGAACGGAGCTTCGATCTCGTTGGTTGTTATATATTATAATGCACTTTACGCCCGGTCGGCGGGCTGCGTGTGTCGTCGCGCAGTCCGTCCGATTTCGTTTTCGAACGTATTTTCGTGTCGTCAATCATATGGCGACTTCCGCGCGTTCGATTCCCGTTGGTCGGACGTTTGTCGGATATCGGCTTCTTTCGAACCGAGAATAAGAGTACAAAAACCTGAGTACACAAACAAAAATCCATGCATAAACGATTACCCTGAACGGTGGATCACTTGGCTCGTGGGTCGATGAAGAACGCAGCTAATTGCGCGTCAACGTGTGAACTGCAGGACACATGAACATCGACATTTCGAACGCACATTGCGGTCCACGGATACAATTCCTGGACCACGCCTGGCTGAGGGTTGCTCACGTAAACCTAAGACTGCTTGCGTTGCGTATCGTTGCTCTCGGTCCGTATCTCTCTGTTCTTTCTTGCCTCGTCGACAGCCCGCCGTCGTTCGTTTTATCTTTAAACGAACGTTTCTGAGTCGGAGGACGAGCGCCAAGCAAAAGAATACGAATTAAAGAGCGGTCGAGGGCTCGTACGCGACGTACGAGCGATTGTTGGACGTTCGTCGGCGTTCGTCGCTGGATCGTGTGGAGACCGGCGTACGCATGCTCTCGATACAAATATATATGAAAAATCTATCGCGTTCACGGGAGACTCGCAAAACTACCTCCGTCTCTTCTCTGTCCCTTCTTGGCTTGACAACCCGCCGTCGTTCGTGTTTTACGAACGTTTCTGAGTCGGACGAAGCGCAAGAAGAAGGATACGAATTAAAAGAGCGCGGAGAGAACCGTCGTCGTCGACGCGGTTATCGAGATACACAGAGCGAGTTTTCTTCGTGGCCGATTTTTTTTTTCTTTTTGTATCAGCCTCTGCTACGTTTTGTTAGTCTTCGATAAGCACGAATGACCGCGCCCCCGACGTCGTCTTAAATGAATTTTTGGCGAGACTGAGAGAAAGCAAAAATATTTTTGAACAAAGTCAGTCGAGAGAGGAGAGAAAAGAGAACCAAGATATTAAAACCTAAACCTAAACTTGGTGGCGTAACGAAAAACTGTGTGCCTTAAAGAAACACAACCGTCTTTTCATCAAGATGTTTTTACTCGTACAGCCCCAGGGATCGAATACCCACTCCGTCTGTTCGTGCGGCAGAGATGTATTCTGCAGGCGCGAGACGACTGACGAGAAGACAACGAGGACCGTCGCATCGATGGGTCGTCGTTGCGTTTTTCATCCTCTGTGCTTTTTTCTGTTCTTCGCGAACCCAGAGAAAGCCGTAGATCCGGGAACGGACACACGAGATTTCTTCGAACGCTGATGACTTAGGGAGATGATCCCCAGCGTTGCGCGGAGATCGGAGAGTACGCGTACATGTATCGGGACGAATTTTTCCCCGTCGGTCGCGTATC
>NW_027212588.1:240000-250000 GCF_041682495.2 Bombus fervidus
AAAACCGATCCCGCCAGTTTCTCCGATTTCAAGAGAAATCGAGGAACGAACGCGAAAAAGGGATTGGTTTTGGGTTGGGCTAGTTTTTTTTTCGAGCGAGCGCAGCGAGCGAGCAACGCTCGAGAGCCCGTCTGACTTTGAAAAATTTTCGTACCGAACGGTTATTTCGAGTTATTTCGCTTAAAAGCGTTGTGATGCGTATATATTTTTACATAAATGGGAATATCATGTATTCCTACGTCGGGATTAAGCGTTTATTTCGTCCCGAGAACTTTAAAAAAAATTTTTAAATCGAACAGTTTTTTCGAATTTTTTCGCTTAAAAGCGTTACAAGGTGCTAATATTTGTGCATAAATCGCTTTAAAATGACGTTTTACGTCGGGATTAAGCGTTTATTTCGTCGCTGAAAAGTTATATAAAAAAAGTACGATCGCGCCCGGGACGTTGGAACTTAGTCGCATTATCGTGCGGTACGTAGGGACTTAGAAAAATTTCGGACCGAAACGATATTTCGAGTTATTTCGCTTAAAAGCGTTATAAGGTATGAATATTTTTATAGAAATCGTTATTGTTCGACGAATTCTAGTCGAACGTAACGATTTCGTTTTATTTTTTTAAAAAATTGCCCCCTCCGGACCGACATGACCGGGAGGTTGGCACTTCGTCGATCCCCCGGCCGGTACGTAGGGACTTAGAAAAATTCCGGTCCAAAAAGTTATTTCGAGTTATCTCGCTTAAAAGCGTTATGATGCGTATATATTTTTACATAAATGGGAATATTACGTATTTCTACGTCGGGATTAAGCGTTTATTTCGTCCCGAGAACTTTAAAAAAAATTTTTTAATCGAACCGTTTTTTCGAGTTATTTCGCTTAAAAGCGTTATAAGGTGCGAATATTCTTGCATAAATCGCTTTAAAAGGACCTTTTGCATCGGGATTAAGGGTTTATTTCGTCCCCGAAAGGTGCCGTAAAAAATTTACGATCGCGCCCGAGACGTTGGAACTTAGTCTCATTCTCGAGCGGTACGTAGGGACTTAGAAAAATTTCGGACCGAAACGTTATTTCGAGTTATTTCGCTTAAAAGCGTTATAAGGTATGAATATTTTTATAGAAATCGTTACGGTTCGACGAATTCTAGTCGAACGTAACGATTTCGTTTTATTTTTTTAAAAAATTGCCCCCTCCGGACCGACATGACCGGGCGGTTGGCACTTCGTCGATCCCCCGGCCGGTACGTAGGGACTTAGAAAAATTTTCGACCGAAAAGTTTTTTCGAGTTATTTCGCTTAAAAGCGTTACGAGGTATGAATATTTTTATATAAATGGGAATATTATGTATTTCTACGTCGGGATTAAGCGTTTATTTCGTCCCGAGAACTTTAAAAAAAAATTTTTAATCGAACCGTTTTTTCGAATTTTTTCGCTTAAAAGCGTTATAAGGTGCGAATATTCTTGCATAAATCGCTTTAAAATGACGTTTTACATCGGGATTAAGGGTTTATTTCGTCCCCGAAAGGTGCCGGAAAAAATTTACGATCGCGCCCGGGACGTTGAAACTTAGTCTCATTCTCGACCGGTACGTAGGGACTTAGAAAAATTTCGGACCGAAACGTTATTTCGAGTTATTTCGCTTAAAAGCGTTACGAGGTATGAATATTTTTATAGAAATCGTTATTGTTCGACGAATTCTAGTCGAACGTAACGATTTCGTTTTATTTTTTTAAAAAATTGCCCCCTCCGGACCGACATGACCGGGAGGTTGGCACTTCGTCGATCCCCCGGCCGGGACGTAGGGACTTAGAAAAATTCCGGTCCAAAAAGTTATTTCGAGTTATTTCGCTTAAAAGCGTTATAAGGTATGAATATTTTTATATAAATGGGAATATTACGTATTTCTACGTCGGGATTAAGCGTTTATTTCGTCCCGACAACGTTAAAAAAAAATTTTAAATCGAACCGTTTTTTCGAATTTTTTCGCTTAAAAGCGTTATAAGGTGCGAATATTCTTGCATAAATCGCTTTAAAATGACGTTTTACATCGGGATTAAGGGTTTATTTCGTCCCCGCAAGGTGCCGTAAAAAATTTACGATCGCGCCCGGGACGTTGGAACTTAGTCTCATTCTCGAGCGGTACGTAGGGACTTAGAAAAATTTCGGACCGAAACGTTATTTCGAGTTATTTCGCTTAAAAGCGTTGTAAGGTGTGAATATTTTTATAGAAATCGTTATGGTTCGACGAATTCTAGTCGAACGTAACGATTTCGTTTTATTTTTTTAAAAAATTGCCCCCTCCGGACCGACATGACCGGGAGGTTGGCACTTCGTCGATCCCCCGGCCGGTACGTAGGGACTTAGAAAAATTCCGGACCGAAAAGGTTTTTCGAGTTATTTCGCTTAAAAGTGTTATAAGGTATGAATATTTTAATATAAATGGGAATATTATGTATTTCTACGTCGGGATTAAACGTTTATTTGGTCCCGAAAACGTTAAAAAAAAATTTTTTATTCGAAAGGTTTTTTTGAATTATTTCGCTTAAAAGCGTTATAAGGTGGCAATATTTGTGCATAAATCGCTTTAAAAGGACCTTTTACATCGGGATTAAGGGTTTATTTCGTCGCTGAAATGTTATATAAAAAAAGTATGATCGCGCCCGAGACGTTGGAACTTAGTCGCATTCTCGTGCGGTACGTAGGGACTTAGAAAAATTTCGGACCGAAACGATATTTCGAGTTATTTCGCTTAAAAGCGTTATAAGGTATGAATATTTTTATAGAAATCGTTATTGTTCGACGAATTCTAGTCGAACGTAACGATTTCGTTTTATTTTTTTAAAAAATTGCCCCCTCCGGACCGACATGACCGGGCGGTTGGCACTTCGTCGATCCCCCGGCCGGGACGTAGGGACTTAGAAAAATTCCGGACCGAAAAGTTATTTCGAGTTATTTCGCTAAAAAGCGTTACGAGGTATGAATATTTTTATATAAATGGGAATATTATGTATTTCTACGTCGGGTTTAAGCGTTTATTTCGTCCCGAGAACTTTAAAAAAAATTTTTTAATCGAACCGTTTTTTCGAATTTTTTCGCTTAAAAGCGTTATAAGGTACGAATATTCTTGCATAAATCGCTTTAGAATGACGTTTTGCATTGGGATTAAGGGTTTATTTCGTCCCCGAAAGGTGCCGTAAAAAATTTACGATCGCGCCCGAGACGTTGGAACTTAGTCGCATTATCGTGCGGTACGTAGGGACTTAGAAAAATTTCGGACCGAAACGATATTTCGAGTTATTTCGCTTAAAAGCGTTATAAGGTATGAATATTTTTATAGAAATCGTTATTGTTCGACGAATTCTAGTCGAACGTAACGATTTCGTTTTATTTTTTTAAAAAATTGCCCCCTCCGGACCGACATGACCGGGCGGTTGGCACTTCGTCGATCCCCCGGCCGGTACGTAGGGACTTAGAAAAATTCCGGTCCAAAAAGTTATTTCGAGTTATCTCGCTTAAAAGCGTTATGATGCGTATATATTTTTACATAAATAGCAATATTACGTATTTCTACGTCGGGATTAAGCGTTTATTTCGTCCCGAGAACTTTAAAAAAAAATTTTTAATCGAACCGTTTTTTCGAATTTTTTCGCTTAAAAGCGTTATAAGGTACGAATATTCTTGCATAAATCGCTTTAAAATGACGTTTTACGTCGGGATTAAGCGTTTATTTCGTCGCTGGAAAGTTATATAAAAAAAGTACGAACTCGTCCGGGACGTTGGAACTTAGTCTCATTCTCGACCGGTACGTTGGGACTTAGAAAAATTTTCGACCGAAAAGTTTTTTCGAGTTATTTCGTTAAAAAGCGTTATGAGGTATGAATATTTTTATATAAATCGCTATATTATTATATTTTACGTCGGGATTAAACGTTTATTTGGTCCCGAAAACGTTAAAAAAAAATAGTGGACCGACGCGACTCGGCCCGTCGGACTTGGTCATACTCTCCACCGGTACGTAGGGACTTAGAAAAATTTTCGACCGAAAAGTTTTTTCGAGTTATTTCGCTTAAAAGTGTTATAAGGTATGAATATTTTAATATAAATGGGAATATTATGTATTTCTACGTCGGGATTAAACGTTTATTTGGTCCCGAAAACGTTAAAAAAAAATTTTTTATTCGAAAGGTTTTTTTGAATTATTTCGCTTAAAAGCGTTATAAGGTGGCAATATTTGTGCATAAATCGCTTTAAAAGGACCTTTTACATCGGGATTAAGGGTTTATTTCGTCGCTGAAATGTTATATAAAAAAAGTACGAACTCGTCCGGGACGTTGGAACTTAGTCGCATTCTCGACCGGTACGTTGGGACTTAGAAAAATTTTCGACCGAAAAGTTTTTTCGAGTTATTTCGTTAAAAAGCGTTATGAGGTATTAATATTTTTATATAAATCGCTATATTATTGTATTTTACGTCGGGATTAAACGTTTATTTGGTCCCGAAAACGTTAAAAAAAAATAGTGGACCGACGCGACTCGGCCCGTCGGACTTGGTCATACTCTCCACCGGTACGTAGGGACTTAGAAAAATTTTCGACCGAAAAGTTTTTTCGAGTTATTTCGCTTAAAAGTGTTATAAGGTATGAATATTTTAATATAAATGGGAATATTATGTATTTCTACGTCGGGATTAAACGTTTATTTGGTCCCGAAAACGTTAAAAAAAAATTTTTTATTCGAAAGGTTTTTTTGAATTATTTCGCTTAAAAGCGTTATAAGGTGGCAATATTTGTGCATAAATCGCTTTAAAAGGACCTTTTACATCGGGATTAAGGGTTTATTTCGTCGCTGAAATGTTATATAAAAAAAGTACGAACTCGTCCGGGACGTTGGAACTTAGTCGCATTCTCGACCGGTACGTTGGGACTTAGAAAAATTTTCGACCGAAAAGTTTTTTCGAGTTATTTCGTTAAAAAGCGTTATGAGGTATTAATATTTTTATATAAATCGCTATATTATTGTATTTTACGTCGGGATTAAACGTTTATTTGGTCCCGAAAACGTTAAAAAAAAATAGTGGACCGACGCGACTCGGCCCGTCGGACTTGGTCATACTCTCCACCGGTACGTAGGGACTTAGAAAAATTTTCGACCGAAAAGTTTTTTCGAGTTATTTCGTTAAAAAGCGTTATGAGGTATTAATATTTTTATATAAATCGTTGTATTATTATATTTTACGTCGGGATTAAACGTTTATTTCGTCCCGAAAACGTTAAAAAAAAATTTTTTATTCGAAAGGTTTTTTTGAATTATTTCGCTTAAAAGCGTTATAAGGTGGCAATATTTGTGCATAAATCGCTTTAAAAGGACCTTTTACATCGGGATTAAGGGTTTATTTCGTCGCTGAAATGTTATATAAAAAAAGTACGAACTCGTCCGGGACGTTGGAACTTAGTCGCATTCTCGACCGGTACGTTGGGACTTAGAAAAATTTTCGACCGAAAAGTTTTTTCGAGTTATTTCGTTAAAAAGCGTTATGAGGTATTAATATTTTTATATAAATCGCTATATTATTGTATTTTACGTCGGGATTAAACGTTTATTTGGTCCCGAAAACGTTAAAAAAAAATAGTGGACCGACGCGACTCGGCCCGTCGGACTTGGTCATACTCTCCACCGGTACGTAGGGACTTAGAAAAATTTTCGACCGAAAAGTTTTTTCGAGTTATTTCGCTTAAAAGTGTTATAAGGTATGAATATTTTAATATAAATGGGAATATTATGTATTTCTACGTCGGGATTAAACGTTTATTTGGTCCCGAAAACGTTAAAAAAAAATTTTTTATTCGAAAGGTTTTTTTGAATTATTTCGCTTAAAAGCGTTATAAGGTGGCAATATTTGTGCATAAATCGCTTTAAAAGGACCTTTTACATCGGGATTAAGGGTTTATTTCGTCGCTGAAATGTTATATAAAAAAAGTACGAACTCGTCCGGGACGTTGGAACTTAGTCGCATTCTCGACCGGTACGTTGGGACTTAGAAAAATTTTCGACCGAAAAGTTTTTTCGAGTTATTTCGTTAAAAAGCGTTATGAGGTATTAATATTTTTATATAAATCGCTATATTATTGTATTTTACGTCGGGATTAAACGTTTATTTGGTCCCGAAAACGTTAAAAAAAAATAGTGGACCGACGCGACTCGGCCCGTCGGACTTGGTCATACTCTCCACCGGTACGTAGGGACTTAGAAAAATTTTCGACCGAAAAGTTTTTTCGAGTTATTTCGTTAAAAAGCGTTATGAGGTATTAATATTTTTATATAAATCGTTGTATTATTATATTTTACGTCGGGATTAAACGTTTATTTCGTCCCGAAAACGTTAAAAAAAAATTTTTTATTCGAAAGGTTTTTTTGAATTATTTCGCTTAAAAGCGTTATAAGGTGGCAATATTTGTGCATAAATCGCTTTAAAAGGACCTTTTACATCGGGATTAAGGGTTTATTTCGTCGCTGAAATGTTATATAAAAAAAGTACGAACTCGTCCGGGACGTTGGAACTTAGTCGCATTCTCGACCGGTACGTTGGGACTTAGAAAAATTTTCGACCGAAAAGTTTTTTCGAGTTATTTCGTTAAAAAGCGTTATGAGGTATTAATATTTTTATATAAATCGCTATATTATTGTATTTTACGTCGGGATTAAACGTTTATTTGGTCCCGAAAACGTTAAAAAAAAATAGTGGACCGACGCGACTCGGCCCGTCGGACTTGGTCATACTCTCCACCGGTACGTAGGGACTTAGAAAAATTTTCGACCGAAAAGTTTTTTCGAGTTATTTCGCTTAAAAGTGTTATAAGGTATGAATATTTTAATATAAATGGGAATATTATGTATTTCTACGTCGGGATTAAACGTTTATTTGGTCCCGAAAACGTTAAAAAAAAATTTTTTATTCGAAAGGTTTTTTTGAATTATTTCGCTTAAAAGCGTTATAAGGTGGCAATATTTGTGCATAAATCGCTTTAAAAGGACCTTTTACATCGGGATTAAGGGTTTATTTCGTCGCTGAAATGTTATATAAAAAAAGTACGAACTCGTCCGGGACGTTGGAACTTAGTCGCATTCTCGACCGGTACGTTGGGACTTAGAAAAATTTTCGACCGAAAAGTTTTTTCGAGTTATTTCGTTAAAAAGCGTTATGAGGTATTAATATTTTTATATAAATCGCTATATTATTGTATTTTACGTCGGGATTAAACGTTTATTTGGTCCCGAAAACGTTAAAAAAAAATAGTGGACCGACGCGACTCGGCCCGTCGGACTTGGTCATACTCTCCACCGGTACGTAGGGACTTAGAAAAATTTTCGACCGAAAAGTTTTTTCGAGTTATTTCGTTAAAAAGCGTTATGAGGTATTAATATTTTTATATAAATCGTTGTATTATTATATTTTACGTCGGGATTAAACGTTTATTTCGTCCCGAAAACGTTAAAAAAAAATTTTTTATTCGAAAGGTTTTTTTGAATTATTTCGCTTAAAAGCGTTATAAGGTGGCAATATTTGTGCATAAATCGCTTTAAAAGGACCTTTTACATCGGGATTAAGGGTTTATTTCGTCGCTGAAATGTTATATAAAAAAAGTACGAACTCGTCCGGGACGTTGGAACTTAGTCGCATTCTCGACCGGTACGTTGGGACTTAGAAAAATTTTCGACCGAAAAGTTTTTTCGAGTTATTTCGTTAAAAAGCGTTATGAGGTATTAATATTTTTATATAAATCGCTATATTATTGTATTTTACGTCGGGATTAAACGTTTATTTGGTCCCGAAAACGTTAAAAAAAAATAGTGGACCGACGCGACTCGGCCCGTCGGACTTGGTCATACTCTCCACCGGTACGTAGGGACTTAGAAAAATTTTCGACCGAAAAGTTTTTTCGAGTTATTTCGCTTAAAAGTGTTATAAGGTATGAATATTTTTATATAAATCGCTATATTATTATATTTTACGTCGGGATTAAACGTTTATTTCGTCCCGAAAACGTTAAAAAAAAATTTTTAATCGAACCGTTTTTTCGAATTTTTTCGCTTAAAAGCGTTATAAGGTGCGAATATTCTTGCATAAATCGCTTTAAAATGACGTTTTACATCGGGATTAAGCATTTATTTCGTCGCTGAAAAGTTATATAAAAAAAGTATGATCGCGCCCGGGACGTTGGAACTTAGTCGCATTCTCGACCGGTACGTAGGGACTTAGAAAAATTTCGGACCGAAAAGTTTTTTCGAGTTATTTCGTTAAAAAGCGTTATGAGGTATGAATATTTTTATATAAATCGCTATATTATTGTATTTTACGTCGGGATTAAACGTTTATTTCGTCCGTGGAAGGTTAAAAAAAAACGGACGGATACGACCGGGCCTTTGGAACTTTGTCTCATTCTGGACCGGTACGTTGGGACTTAGAAAAATTTCGGCCGGCGGAAAAGTCCGAAATACTTATTTCGAGTTATTTCGTTAAAAAGCGTTATAAGGTATAAATATTTTTGCGGAAACGGTTATATCTCTATTAAATACAACTGGATTAAACGTTTTTTCGAATTTTTTAAAAAATTTGTGTTCGACGAACTGACACGACTGCGATATTTGTTTAATTATTTCGTTAATTAACGTTGCAAGGTATATATTTTTTTGCATATTTCTCGTTGTTTCAACGTGTTCTAATCGATTAAGAACGTGGTTTTTGTCCGTATTCGTTAAAAGAGGTGGTTTACTGATGCGATTTTAAAAAAAAAAAAAAAATTAAATTTTTCGATAAAAACTTGTTTAAAATATTAAAATAAGCGGTGCGTTAAAATATCTCGACGATAGGACGTTTTATAAGGGTACTTTATTGGAACAAAGTGGTCGAGCGTTTCAGAGACTAAGTCCGACGGTACGTTGGGACTTAGAAAAATTTCGGCCGGCGGAAAAGTCCGAAAAGCTTATTTCGAGTTATTTCGTTAAAAAGCGTTATAAGGTATAAATATTTTTGCAGAAACGGTTATATCTCTATTAAATACAACTGGATTAAACGTTTTTTGCGAATTTTTTAAAAAATTAGTGTCCGTCGAACTGACACGACTGCGATATTTGTTTAATTTTTTCGTTAATTAACGTTGCAAGGTATATATTTTTTTGCATATTTCTCGTTGTTTTAACGTGTTCTAATCGATTAAGAACGTGGTTTTTGTCCGTATTCGTTAAAAGAGGTGGTTTACTGATGCGATTTTGAAAAAAAAAAAAAAATTAAATTTTTCGATAAAAACTCGTTTGAAATATTAAAATAAGCGGTGCGTTAAAATATCTCGACGATAGGATGTTTTCTAAGGGTAGTTTATTCGAAAAAAGTGGTCGAGCGTTTCAGAGACTAAGTCCGACGGTACGCTCTAACGGAGGTTTTACATGGTAAGCGCCCGGCCGCTGGCCCGGCCGGCGCCGACCGTCCGGCCGGCGCTTTGGTATCTATAAGAGACACGTCGAGTCGGACGGTCCGGACGGAACAGCGTCGAGCGCGTGGCTATTCTACGGCCTCGGTTGAGAATTCAGTCACCGCTCCTCGAGTCTTAGTGAACTTTTTTACTATTTCTCGACTGTTCCTTCGTTCTCGTATCGACTCTTTCTCTACACTGCTGCGCCGCGGGTCGCTGTCCTGGACGTAATGACCAAATAACGTGGCAAGGTTCCCCTTAGTCGGGAAGCTGGATCCTGTATGCTCGCACTAACTTTAAAAAAAGTTAGGGCAGTGTGCTTGTTACTAACTGAGTATCAATTCATGCTGGTTCGGCAGAGACCGTTCCAAAACTTATGTTATAGCGTACGCAGTACGTTTTAAACATACGAAAGGCTAATGGGGAGCGTACTACCTTTTAGGAAGTGCGTTCTTTCTGATTGGAGAATATCAAAAGAACGAACGAATATGTTTCTTACGAGGACGGTACGTTCAGCATGCAGTTTACGTGCTTTTTACC
>NW_027212588.1:252500-257500 GCF_041682495.2 Bombus fervidus
GTACACAGAAAGACCCGCCGTCTCCGAATAATATTATAACAAACGAAAAACTTAAAAATATTCTCGAGGCGCCTGCGTGAGGTCGTAAACAGAAAGACCCGCCGTCTCCGAATAATATAACACACGGAAAACTTAAAAAGATTCTCGAGGCGCTTGCGTGAGGTCGTACACAGAAAGACCCGCCGTCTCCGAATCCTATAACACGAAACCGCTACTATTAATAATAATAATAATAATAATAACGATATGTGAGGGAACTTGAGCTGAACACATATCGAAAAAACTAAAAGTTACAGTGGAAACCACGTGTAATGAGAAATGCGATCGAGGCGCCTGCGTGAGGTCGTACACAGAAAGACCCGCCGTCACGATCTCGTATTTCGTATTTGCATCGTGGAAATCCAACGAACGAACAATATAATATATAAACTAAAATCTCTAAAGTGCCTCGTGTCGGAGAGATCACTGCTCACACCTCTTCTATATTTCGTAGTTGCGTTGCGTAGGCCTCACCTCCTAGCAACGGGACATAAGGAAGACTGCTCTTTGGGATCGAACGAAGCGTCTATAACGAGTCGTCGACGAGAGCGAAAGAACGCGAATAGCGAGCCGCAGAAAAAAAGGATACCGAATTATATATCTTCGAAGGTTCTCTTCGAAGATCCATGGATACCTATATCTGCGCGTCTCCAGCTATCTCGCGCGTCTCTCCAAACTCTCGTCGTTCCTCGAAACGTGCTTCCTACCCAAAGGGCGTTCGTTCTTCCTATGTCGTTTCGTTGTCGTTCGTTTCAACGGCGAACGATATACGATGTTCGACAAAACGAAACCACGTTGTACGTTCGTACTCGTGGATCGGGTAACCTAGAACGAAAACGCATTGCGTGGATGTTGGCCCGAAAAGATATATACCAGTGCGAGTGATGGTAAAGAGTATAACGATTCTTAACTAGACGAAGTTGGTTCGGAGGGGACCGCCGGCCGTCTCTCTATCCTCGCGAGTCTAATGCCTCGTTCCGTCGCTAGAGTTTTTCAAACTCTGCTTCTGGCTATCGGGAAGAATAGACCGCGCGCGAGGAAGAGGAAGGACGACCGTGCGCGTCCCATCGATTTTTTTTATTTTTACCTGAACCACCGAAGTCGATTCAGAGGGGACCGCCGGCCGTCTCTCTATCCTCGTTGTCGTGAGTCATATGCCTCGTTCCGTCGCTAGAGTTTTTCAAACTCTGCTTCTGGCTATCGGGAAGAAACGACCGCGCGAGGAAGACGACGACGACCGTGCGCGTCCCATCGAATTTTTTTTTATTTTTACCTGATCGACGGAAGTTTCGTCCGGTTCGTCTCTTTTACCATCGTCTCGTCGACCCGTTCAGAGGGGACCGCCTGTCCATATCCTCGTTGTCGTGAGTCATATGCCTCGTTCCGTCGCTAGAGTTTTTCAAACTCTGCTTCTGGATATCGGGAAGAAACGACCGCGCGAGGCCGATGGCTGCGAGTCCCATCGAATTTTTTTTAAACGCACGCACACACATACACCTGAACGGAGATGCGTTCCATTTCGTCGCGATTTTTCGCGCTTTAGTCGTCGTTGTCGCCATCCGTTCGGAGGGGACCGCCGGCCGTCTCTCTATCCTCGTTGTCGAGAGTCTAATGCCTCGTTCCGTCGCTAGAGTTTTTCAAACTCTGCTTCTGGCTATCGGGAAGAAAAGACCGCGCGAGGAAGAGGAAGGACGACCGTGCGCGTCCCATCGATTTTTTTTATTTTTACCTGAACCACCGAAGTCGATTCAGAGGGGACCGCCGGCCGTGTCTGTATCCTCGTTGTCGAGAGTCTAATGCCTCGTTCCGTCGCTAGAGTTTTTCAAACTCTGCTTCTGGCTATCGGGAAGAAACGACCGCGCGAGGAAGACTACGACCGTGCGCGTCCCATCGATTTTTTTTTACCCGAACGATGGAGATGCATATCGGCTGTTTGCTTCGAATAACTGGACGAGAGGAACGAACATATATATATATATCATGGGCTAGCCACCGTGCGCTTTCTTCGCGAGATCGTGTGCTGTACAGAGGATTCAGAATCGGGTGTTATATCCCCGTCGTTTCCTGACGAACGGAGCTTCGATCTCGTTGGTTGTTATATATTATAATGCACTTTACGCCCGGTCGGCGGGCTGCGTGTGTCGTCGCGCAGTCCGTCCGATTTCGTTTTCGAACGTATTTTCGTGTCGTCAATCATATGGCGACTTCCGCGCGTTCGATTCCCGTTGGTCGGACGTTTGTCGGATATCGGCTTCTTTCGAACCGAGAATAAGAGTACAAAAACCTGAGTACACAAACAAAAATCCATGCATAAACGATTACCCTGAACGGTGGATCACTTGGCTCGTGGGTCGATGAAGAACGCAGCTAATTGCGCGTCAACGTGTGAACTGCAGGACACATGAACATCGACATTTCGAACGCACATTGCGGTCCACGGATACAATTCCTGGACCACGCCTGGCTGAGGGTTGCTCACGTAAACCTAAGACTGCTTGCGTTGCGTATCGTTGCTCTCGGTCCGTATCTCTCTGTTCTTTCTTGCCTCGTCGACAGCCCGCCGTCGTTCGTTTTATCTTTAAACGAACGTTTCTGAGTCGGAGGACGAGCGCCAAGCAAAAGAATACGAATTAAAGAGCGGTCGAGGGCTCGTACGCGACGTACGAGCGATTGTTGGACGTTCGTCGGCGTTCGTCGCTGGATCGTGTGGAGACCGGCGTACGCATGCTCTCGATACAAATATATATGAAAAATCTATCGCGTTCACGGGAGACTCGCAAAACTACCTCCGTCTCTTCTCTGTCCCTTCTTGGCTTGACAACCCGCCGTCGTTCGTGTTTTACGAACGTTTCTGAGTCGGACGAAGCGCAAGAAGAAGGATACGAATTAAAAGAGCGCGGAGAGAACCGTCGTCGTCGACGCGGTTATCGAGATACACAGAGCGAGTTTTCTTCGTGGCCGATTTTTTTTTTCTTTTTGTATCAGCCTCTGCTACGTTTTGTTAGTCTTCGATAAGCACGAATGACCGCGCCCCCGACGTCGTCTTAAATGAATTTTTGGCGAGACTGAGAGAAAGCAAAAATATTTTTGAACAAAGTCAGTCGAGAGAGGAGAGAAAAGAGAACCAAGATATTAAAACCTAAACCTAAACTTGGTGGCGTAACGAAAAACTGTGTGCCTTAAAGAAACACAACCGTCTTTTCATCAAGATGTTTTTACTCGTACAGCCCCAGGGATCGAATACCCACTCCGTCTGTTCGTGCGGCAGAGATGTATTCTGCAGGCGCGAGACGACTGACGAGAAGACAACGAGGACCGTCGCATCGATGGGTCGTCGTTGCGTTTTTCATCCTCTGTGCTTTTTTCTGTTCTTCGCGAACCCAGAGAAAGCCGTAGATCCGGGAACGGACACACGAGATTTCTTCGAACGCTGATGACTTAGGGAGATGATCCCCAGCGTTGCGCGGAGATCGGAGAGTACGCGTACATGTATCGGGACGAATTTTTCCCCGTCGGTCGCGTATCTCTCTGCCCGCGCGCCTGGCCCAAAGCCACGTTCGTCGGAAATCAACGAAAAGTGTGTTACGATCTAGCGTGCGTCTACGATCGGCTATATTTAAGGGTGACGAAGAAGAGAAAAGCTCACGGTGTTGCGCAACGTTTCTGTACCCGATTTTAAGATGTGCATGTGAGTCCGTTACAAAGTTGTTCGGATCGTCGAAAATAGTCGTTTTCGTCGTCGTGCGAAAGAGAATAATCTCTGACATTGGCACGGAGAGATCGCGCAGAGGAAGAGAACGATCCTCTTTGGCGAGGCTCGAGAAAGACTAACGAAACTTGATTAGAGACGAGGTATACACGCGCCGTACGTACGACGTACGCGCGTGTGATTTTTTTTTGCTTTAAGGCGATTCGGCGCTCCGAGTATTAGAGAAAAAGAGATCGTTGGTCATCCCATGTCTCTTCGTCGTCTATCGCTGGACCGCGCATCCTAACGTATCGCCGGTCGTCCAGTCCCCGAGTAATAAATTCACCCCGTTGTGTACGTCTCGCGCTCGCTTTTCCACTTGCGTGAGTTCCCGTGCGTTTTCGTCGTTGGTACAGAGCAAAGAAACCGATATGTTATATACATGTCGCGTGTTCGATCTCTGTGCCAGCAATAACAGGCGAAAACAAGGAACCGCTGGAATCGTCGAGAAGAGAGAAACGGCTACGGGAGATATATTATACATAACACGTGTATATATATATATATATATTATACAAAGAGGACGGGCGTTAAAAACCGGAGATCGTTACGGGTGTCTTGCGTGAGTCTTAGCTCGAACATGATACGACGAACGAAGTTTAAAAGGCACTTTGGCGAGATGCATAAAACGTTTCTCGATCGAGATAGAATATAAGGTTCTCGATTCTATTCGAATTAATTTTTTTTTTTTATTTTTTTTTCTCTTTGAGGCGATTCTCGGAGAGAGAAATAAAAATAAAGACCCTCTGTCGCATTGTTATCAAACCGTCTTGCTTTTCTCGAATCGCGCCCACATGGCACGAAATTTTTTTTTCTTTGAAAAAAAAAAATTGTCACCGTGTCGTGACGTTGAAGCGACCTCAGAGTAGGCGAGATCACCCGCTGAATTTAAGCATATTACTAAGCGGAGGAAAAGAAACTAACAAGGATTTCCTTAGTAGCGGCGAGCGAACAGGAATTAGCCCAGCACTGAATCCCGCGGTTCCGCCGTTGGGAAATGTAGTGTTCGGGAGGATCCGTTTATCCCGTGACGTCGAACCGCGTCCAAGTCCATCTTGAATGGGGCCATGTACCCACAGAGGGTGCCAGGCCCGTAGTGACCGGAACGCGTTTCGGGAGGATCTCTCCTTAGAGTCGGGTTGCTTGAGAGTGCAGCCCTAAGTTGGTGGTAAACTCCATCTAAGGCTAAATACAACCACGAGACCGATAGCGA